>NW_009224957.1:32748-53625 GCF_000690835.1 Fulmarus glacialis
CCAGAAAGCCAACCGTATCCTGGGCTGCATCAAAAGAAGCGTGACCAGCAGGTCAAGGGAGGTGATCCTCTCCCTCTGCTGCGCTCTCATGAGACCCCACCTGAAGTACTGCGTTCAGCTCTGGGGGCCCCAATGTAAGAAGGACATGGACCTGTTGGAGCGAGTCCAGGGGGCCACGAAAATGATCAGAGGGCTGAAGTACCTCTCCTATCAGGAAAAGCTGAGAGTTGGGTTTGTTCAGCCTGGAGAAGAGAAGGCTCCCGGGAGACCATATAGCAGCCTTCCAGTACCTGAAGGGGGCCTACAAGAAAGCTGGAGAGGGACTTTTTACAAGGGCATGTAGTGATAGGACAAGGGGTAATGGCTTTAAACGGGAAGAGGGTAGATTTAGATTAGATATAAGGAAGAAATTCTTCACTATGAGGGTGGTGAGGCACTGGAACAGGCTGCCCAGAGAAGTTGTGGATGCCCCATGCCTGGGAGTGTTCAAGGTCCGGTTGGACAGGGCTTCGAGCAGCATGGAAGGTGCCCCTGCCCATGGCAGGAACTAGATAATCTTTTAAAGCCCCTTCCAACCCAAACCATTCTATGATTCTATGATTTTTAATATATATTTAAACACATATACACACAGACACATATATAGATGTATCTTTATTTCACCTTTGTTTCACTTTTCCACTTTGTTATTTAAGAACATCTGAAAGTCGTAACTTTCTGTTACAAACTTACTATGCTACAAAAAACCTCAAAGTGCAATAACACTCCTTTTAATCGCATCCCCAATTTCTAATAAGTTAAAGGGACAGTTAAAAAGATCCTGCTAGCCTATCACACCAGTAAGGTTTATGGAGGAAGACCCTGATCTTACCCCACGCAAACTTCCAGCTCGTGCTGATTATGCATCTATGAATTTCATTCTCTGAAAAGGACAGTGACACTTACTAGAACTTCTTCTGAGAAGAAGTTTCAACACTGGACTTTTCTTCCAAAGCTCCTTATAAACTCAAGCTACTTCTACCACAATCTAAAAACACTTGAACTGTCACATGAAGAGCATCATATCAGTTCAAAAATGGCTTCAAGAAGAAAAATATTTTTGACAATGCTCCTTATGCTAGGAAATGTCTCAGACAGCGATCCCTTTTCATACATTTTATTGAGCTTCATCATAGCAGAGATCTGACAAAAGGAAAAAAAAAATAATTCGGTAACCTAGGCAGGCCCTCCTCCTTTTCTTTTTTAAAAGGCAGCTCCCAGAGATCCAGAATCAGTTCTTACAATCTCTGCTCAATAAACCTGCCTGCTTTGGATTACACATTCCAGAAACAAGGAACTGTGCACTTCCAGCCATTTAGCAGCTCTGGGCATTCATAAATTGACCTAAATGTAGTAATACCTTTTAATTAACATTTGTAAAATATCATCCTTCCAGGTAAATCAATCCCTTTACCTGTCATTTAATCAACTGCCATTTAGAAAGCTTTTACATTTATCAGCATCATTCGGACATGCCAAGTTGCCAAGACCTTCTGCAGTTACCTAGGTTGGTTTCCCAATGACCTTACACATAGTAGCACACTCCACCTTACTTTCACCTCACTACAAACAGTTTTATTCACACCATTCCTGAGCCTTTGAATTATCTTTACAAAGCAACTTTCTCCGCAGTAAGTGGAAAAAAAGCCTAATATAACATTTCACCTGTACAAGGCTTTATCTACAGAGATAGTTAGCAAGGAGCTATTTACCAGCATAATTATAGCATGTGGCCAGTTTGCAACATGAACTTGTACTTAGAGCATCATCTGTATAAAAATGCAGAGTTTGTTGTTAATGATGTAAAAAGAACGAGATTTTAAAAAAAAAAAAAACAACAAACAAAACAAACCTCCTTCAGCAATCTAGATATGTAATTTTCATACACTGGTATTCCTGTACTCTGCTTTACGATAAATCCTACTAGCCTTCAGTTCATGCAGCTATGCCAGAGGTTCCCTAAGAGGCTAAATCAGATACATTTTACACTTACTGAATTTTCCTCATTCATAGCTTTGTTAAACCCATCTAAAGAAAGCTTATTTGTCACGATTTATTCTTTGAAAGCTTCTAAAGCTACTTGCTGTTCACGATTCTATCATTTCTTCTGACGAGTCTGTGGGTCACACTATCCCATCTGTTGCTTTCTTAATACACTAAGTAGAAACTGCAAAGATCATTCCTTTCCATTTTTGATAACTCTGCCATGTTTGCTTTTTCTAGTCCTCTGAAACACTCCCACCTCTTCTGGAGATTAAGCAGCACTACAGGTGTTTCTATGTCTAACGTCAATGATTCATGACTCTTCAGAAATAATTGTCAGTATCTTGTTCTTAGTTAAGTATACTTAACATCCTGGTTATGCTCTCTCATACAGATACATTTATGGAGACATTCCATTCTTCCAAGCACACTGTCTGCTCACACCAGCTCCAAACTGCTTTTTCTGCATTCTCCCTTACTCCTGAATCGACTATTTGTTTTTTCTTCATTTTTTTTCAAAAGAGGTTTCAAATTTATTGATATCATCCCATTTACTGTTGGACCTGCTTGCCACCTATTGCTCTCCATCCCAAATGATTTCAGGAATTCTTATGTGCTTACTTCAACAGCAATTTCTTCCTCTTTTCCTCATTCTCTCCCAGACTAAACAGCATCTTCTCATTTGGTTTGCACCCTGCCCCCATGGCAAGCCATTGAGGAGGAGATGGGCCCAATATTAGAACCATTCCCAAAGGATTCAGTGAGTTATACCGAAATTACGCTTTTGTCTATGAAACTTAAAGGCCTTTAGATTGCATTTAGCTCTTACCTGGCTGGATCTGGGTAGATCGGATGTTCCCGGGACCCTGCTCCATCGTAGCGAGATAATGAAATGAGGGAAGACTCCAACAACCTCCTAGAAAGGGAAAACAAATGACGAAGTCAGAGACCATTCAGGAACATCCTCCCTATTTATGCCCTACTTTCTGAAACCTCTTAAGACTATTTCTATCATCAGTGCAGAGAATTCTGCAACATACTGAACCACTCGCTGATGGCATAAGTGCTTTCACCACATAGCTATTTGAAGTGTAATATTCGCACTGCACAGGAGAAAGAACACCTCGAGTAAGAAAGAAGAGTGGTCCCAAACCCGCTTCCAAGTTTCAAGAGAAAGATGCAGATGCTACTTCTCCCTTGGAGACAAGCCATCCTAATTTGTCAGGTCCATAAACACTAACGCTGCATTGACTACCTGTCAAATTCTTACCTACTCAAAGATGCCTATACAGGGAATGGGCCAAAGAGCACGGGGAAAAAGGACACAGCTCGGCATGTGGACTCTAAGGGCACCGCTGGTGTTTATTCACAGTAAGATATCCAATCTTAGTCTCAAGGCTCAGAAAAAGAGGTTTTCAGATACAAAGAAATGTTCATTTCCTCTGTATTTTAATCAGCCACAGGGAGAGATACCAAATAGAGAGGTTTTCAGCTACAAAGAAATGTTCATTTCCTCTGTATCTTAATCAGCCACAGGGAGAGATACCAAATATTCACTCAAGAAGTAAACGTATGCAAATGCAGCCAGACAGCTTGAATATGTGAGAAGTGAGTCTGAGTCATGAAGGCAGCAGGATCAAAAGTATAGAGCAGGAACATGTCCTCCACCCTGGCTTCTACATGCACCTCTATCTAGCTTCTTGTCATAAAGCAGAGGATGGCATTGTTTCAAGACTGACTCATTCAAGCCTGTTGCAGCCATTAGATTAACAAGAGAGCTGATTTGGAGTGGGTGTGGAGAGTGGAAAAAAATCAACTGCCAAAGTTTATAAGGCTGCTGAGTTCCCTTTCAAGTCTTTTTGCCTCGGAACTCCTGCTAAATTTTGTTTTCCAGTCTTCGTAACTTAAATGAAAACTGTTGTGGTTTGAAAGTCAAAGAGGTCCAACACCGCATCTGTTCTATTCACCCACACACACAATTGGCAAGAAAGATTTGAACCTGTCAGTCTTAGCCCCACACTCCTAATTCGCAGTCAGCATTTGCAATGCAGGACAGCGAGCATCAACACAGGAAGCAGGGAGAAGGACCAGATATAATCCACGCCCAACTTCCCGTTTCTAGCCAGATAAAGACAGTAGAAATGCAAATGAGACATGTTTTTTCCAGCAGCAGCCCCCCCATCAGGATCTCAAGACAAGTTTTCACTGCCTTCCAGCAATTGAAAAAAACCAAAAAATTACTTCAGTTTTACATTATAAATCTAGAATACAGAAAACAGCAAGAGATTGCTCCAGTTACTTGGAAAGGCATGTGTCAGCTCAAGAGACTCTACTTGCTGCAAAGCACTGGGACTCTATAGAAGGCAAGAAATCCTGTCCTCTCTGGCACAAAGTTGCTTGGCAACCATTTGTCTTATTCAAGAACAGTTATTAAATCTCTTAAACTTTGTGATTAATTAATTCCCCAGGTTATTGAGTCACAAGCTCTAACCTTCAACACTGCTAGGTATTAGGAATCCCTTGGCTCCCCAGAAAGTTATCATACTTCAATCCTGCCTTACCAAATCCTCCTTCCTGCTTTCAAATATCTAAGTCAATATATGCAAAAGCAGCTAATCCAGAACAAACAGTGCAACAGCTTTATGAGGTATACCTGAATTCCTATACCTACGAGGTATACCTATCACATATATAAACCGCTTTTATTCCTTCTGGGGGGGAAAGATAGACAGATTAAAATTAGCAGAAAGGATATTCTACCTATTCAGTCAGCTGCCCCCCTTCCAAACCACTAGCTCAGAGTTCAGAGACTGGGTTACTGCCACTGCAACGCCAACATGCTATTTAGAAGTCTGCTCTTCAGAGCTGCTTATGCAAAGCACTCCAAAATCAGCAGTTTGCAAGCAGCCTGGATGTGCCGAGGCTGCCACCTTACTGGACCATCCTGCTTCATCACTGGACTTAATCAGGGAGAAAGGCTCCCACAGCACGCAGAGCCTGCCAGGGCCACAACCCTCGAAACAGCAGATGCCCCCTTACAGGTGTGAGCAACCTGTGAGCCACGCAAGTAGCTTGTTTGATGCCATTTCCCTGCAATGCCTACGGTGTCCCGATAACGTGCACACACAAATAATCATCAAACTCATCGTCGCTGTCAAAAGTCACGGCGCCTATACACTACGCATGCCACCCTCTCTCCCAACCTTTCAGGGTCTATCCACTAAATGACACAGCGAAATCAGGGACGATGACCAGCACGTGCTGCATGGCCCAGCAGGCTCTGTTAGAAAGGAGTCTCCAGGTACTCTCCAGCCATATTTCTCTTCTCACCTTTGGAAAAGCTGGCAATTGCCTGAGAAGAGCATTGACTTAGAGGGATCACCTTCAGAAAGCAGCCAGCAGCTGCACTGAAGGAAATCAAAACGTATACCAACCAACAAGCATCAGAAGGGTGTGGAAGCAGGAGCAGGGCACACATCGTAGTAACTCGGTATAGGTCTGCCGGAGTTCAAAGAAGGGCAACAAAGCTGGTGAAGGGTCTAGAGAAAAGGTTTATGAGGAGCAGCTGAGGGAACTGGGACTGTTTAGCCTGGAGAAAAGGAGCTGAGGGGAGACCTTATCACTCTCCACAACTACCTGAAAGGAGGTGAGTGTCGGTCTCTCTTCCCAGGTAACAAGTGACAGGACGAGAGAAAATAGCCTCAAGTTGTGACAGGGGATGTTTAGATTGGATATTAAGAAAAATTTCTTCACTGAAAGGGTTGTCGAGCATTGGAACAGGCTGCCCAGGGAAGCGATTGAATCTCATCCCTGGAGGTATTTAAAAGACATGTAGATGTGGCACTTAAGGACATGATTTAGTGGTGGACTTGGCAGTGTTAAGTTAACGTTTGGACTCGATCTTAAAGGTGTTTTCCAACTGAAATGATTCTGTGATTCTGTGAGTCCCTCTGCTTGGCTTGAGAACAGCACTTCGGGGAATCTACAGTTCTCACCTCTATACCCCATCTGATCCTTGGAAGAGCCTTGCTCTGCCAGGTACTTGAGGTATCTGGCACCTCAGATGAGAACTGGTATGTGTACTTTAATAAAACAAACCAACAGTTGCCTGAGCCACAGGATGGCCAGGTATCCGGGTAAACAGACTTCCTATAGTCCTCATGGCCCCGTGATTTTACCTGAACAGCCTGCAACCCCACCCCGCGACACAACAGGAGCTGCTGCTGCTTTAGGAGCACCTCCTTCACCAGAAGGGCTCCCTAGGAAGACCAGTAGTTACAGGGTTGTGGGGAGCGGGATGACAAATGCACTCGGTTAAACACACTCTCTGAGGCTGCGCTGTCCGAGTTGAATGGTCTCAGCTAAGACGGGCTTTCCAGCAGAGCCTGCCAAGCCTGCCCAGACCAAACTCAGCTCCTGCACCATCTCACACTGAGGCACACAAGCCACATGTTAGGGCCACGTTCAGATCAGGTGGACAAAGATAATTCAGTTAACAGTAACTGCTAAAAGCTATAGCTGATTGTAAGCCTGATTGGTAGTTCTTAATTGTCCTACAACTGTGCCCTCTCAGATCACAGAGCAATGAACCGGTCGATATAAATACATATAGCAGGCAAAAAACCAAAACAAGGCAACATGCAATCTCATGAGATCCAGACGGACCATCTCTGTGCTTAATGCTCCAGAGAGTGACAATATCTGTACTGAAACCAGAGTACTAAACACAAATAAAATCTATTATTTAACTAACTCATTCTAGACTGAGCCCTTGAGGCCCAAGTTACAGATCCAAATGCATTTGGTACTGACAAATGGGTTCAATAATAGATACGCTGCTATAATCATCAATAAAGTGTCCCATCTGTGACACTGGTAGCGTAACCTACTGTCCCCCAGGAAGGCACAGATAAATGTTTTTAAAGTAAGTCATGCTGCACTCTATCAAGTCTTAGGTGACACATTCATAGCTTTTGCTACCCAAAGTCCCAGAAGAGACACAGACTATTTGTTTTCAGTAAGCCCAAAGTGTAATGTAGCCCAATATCCTACCACAGTAAATGCTGAGGTTGGGAGCAATTCTGTTAAGGAGGATAAACATAATCCATAGACAAATAGAAGCAGCTCTGTTACAGGGAACTGCTAGCCACTAAACACCTAAGTTTCCAACAGAGAAGCATGCAAAGAGAGAACAGAAATGCATATTGCTTGCATCTCCTTTTGAAACATTTCAGTAGATCATGCTTGACTCCTGAATCCTTTCTGGAGCTTACAGAACCCTCTTCCTCTCCCACACCCCCCATTTTTGTTACCCAGATATGTAACAGGCTAACACTAGGCTCTGTGGAAGCAATTGCTCCACTATCTCTGTCTAGACAATATGAAATTGTCACAAATGACATCTAAAGTACAATTAGCAGAGAAACTGCAATTTCCACTCTCCTCCTCCGCTCACCAGGAAAAAAAAAAAATCACAATTATCATCCTCCAGGTTGTCAGTCAATGCCGCAATGATGAAGATTAACTCTGCTCACCCTGAGAGATGCTTCTGGCCCAGCTTGCTAAAATAGGAGGAGGGGGATTGTATTTTTCTGTTGGTTTATTTTTTTTTATTAAAACTACTACAAGAAGATATAAATTGCCTCTGTTCAGCAGCATTGAGATCTCAGCAGACTCCTTTTCTGTCAGACATCAGTAGCTATGGAACCACCGCTCTACACTCGCTCTGTTACCTTGGGTCTGCAAACAGCAGCAACCGCTAGCGAGGGGGGGAAAGAAGCAAGGTCCAAGTTACAGGACACCTTTACACAAGGGAGAGAGAAAGAGAGCGCACGCACACAAGACACCAAAAGCAGAAAAGAGAAATTTCTCAGGAATGAAGCAGCTGAATGCCAGAAGCTACAGCTTGAGGGGAAAAAAAGTCATGAAGCAACCTCCTCACAGTGCATCAGCCATCGGACTATACCCACACGCTCCCCACGGGGGCGAGGATCACCACCAAAAGCTTTTTGGGACAGAGTGATTCATCTCGACAGGCTTTGAGAAGATACTTAAATGCAGCAAATTTAACTTCTCAGTAACAGTTTCTAAGGATATGCAATTCCTACACCACATCATAGATTTGCTGTCGCAGCACGCGCATTACTGGGTAGGGCTACTCCACACGACACCGAGGGAAGGGCTTTCCTCCCCATCCAAAAGGGAGTCGCTAACAAACTGCACTGAGGCTTAGTTTCCTTAAAATCAAAAGGGTGTTCAGTCAGCTGCCATCCTCCTAAGCTGCTGCTGCACACTGACAACCAGTAAAATGAAGCAAGCACTCCTGCCTCTCCCGCAGTCCCAGCCTTCAGCTACGAAGAGGGCCTAAGACAGAGCAATTCATCGTTATCCTTTGAAGCAGAAGTATATTGACAACACTGGCAGCTTCTGTGAGTTTCCTCCTCTGGTTTTATATCTTCCCTGGAAAGGCTTTTATATCCCCCTATTGCCCATTTGGAGGTGAAATTACCGCACTGCTTCATATTACATCCCTTTTTCAGCCCTCCAAATTACAGCCACCAGTCAGTTCTCCTGAGCGCTCGTCCCTACAGCTGTGCTCCCGTGGTTCCTCATAGGATTGTAAAGAATAGCAGTTTAAAACTAGATTCCCTTCAGGCATCTTCCTCTTACAGCTCGGCAACGTTTAACCTAAAGATAACAAGAAAGCCAAAGCATGAAGACAGCTGAATGTTCTCCAGCTGCCCAACAGCACTGCTACCCTCCCTCAAATCCTAAGCTCAATTATTAACTGTTAACAAGCCCAATTAATTATTGGAGATCAATTCTAGCCTCAGTAGAACACAAGAAAACTATTCTAAACAAAAATCTCAACCAACCCAATCCACTGGCTTGGGGGTTTTTTTCCCTTCCCTTTTCTCAGAAGAATAGGGAAAAATTATTTCAGACATCTCTCTATTGTGTTGCCTACTTTCAAAGAGCAAATTGAAATCACGTAAGGAGAAACCATCAAGCGTTTTGTTCCATAGCTTCATTTTCCATAAAAGTTTCGTAGTTCTCGTCAAACAGAAAAACACTATTGCTATCACCAGTTTCATATTCAAGCTTAAAATAAAAAAAGCAATCAGTATGCAGTTCTAAAGATTGCCTGAAAAGATGATTTCTAAAATTAAGTCCTTAACATAATCTACTCTGATACCTCTAACCTAACGTTTCTAGACTGTTTCAGCTTTCACATGGTTACGGTTAGACGTATTTAGCCTGGCATCAAGATTTGAATTAAGACAGGTCAGAAGCAGATGATTAGAAGAGAAGAAACAGTCAAACAAAATGGTCCAACTTTTCTTAAGACAGTTGTAACCATCTACAAGTGATAAATACCCTGAGAATTCCACCACTGATGAAAACCTCAACACTCACTTTTGCACTTCTCTCAGTTAGCTCCTCCATCCCCTTGTTCACACCTTTGCCATACAACTCATCCTCGGTGATGAACGAGAGTTAGTGCCTGCCTTTCTTATGAGTACCCAAGCCCTGTTAGGCATTATTTTCACCACCCCTTTTTTTTTTTTTTTTTTTTTGAAGTTATTCCACATAATGAACGCCTTTTGCAAGAAAATTTCCTTTCTTTAGGGAAAGCAGTGACAGCAAAGATGCAATACATGATCACAGATACGTTCCAAACATGGCCTTTGTAGAACACCTTGGCCTGTTTGTGAGAAAGAACTTGTGCTAACTCTGAAGGGCAACCAGGGACAGAGAAGACATCCTTCCCAGCTGGAGGTGTGGAGTTGTCAGAGAAGCAGGTTTGATATAGGACAGAAGTTATCACAAAAAAACATTTTTCCCCCTTCACTGATTCTGGGCAAGAATCCTGTAGAAAACAAGCTGTAAGGATTCCTCAGTCAGAAAACAAGCAGCACGTCAGGTCTTCATCCAGGATGGGAAGGAGTACATTTGGGAAGGTGTGCAGGGAAAAGGAGCATAATTGCATGAAACAACGAACTGTAGGTAAGAGTTCGAACAGCAGAAACAAGCATGGGGGTTTGAGTTCTCCTCCTCACAAGGCAGGGAGCAGAGTTTCCAAAAGAACATGGTTAACCCTTTAAAGTTTACTTGCTTCAGTTAGAAAATCATACCACATGGTAAATTGTGCTATTGCTGCACCTCTGCTCTTGGACTAGGAACTTCAACTTCCATTTACCACCTGATGCCACAGAAGCTACACAGCACCTTCGGACCTCATCATAGGGAAAAGTCAGTGGCTCTGAGGAAGATGACAGATTTTTTAAGTGCACCCAAGATCGCACTGTTAGTCTATTACTTCACCTGCTGACAAAGGCCATGCATCAGAACAAAAGACGAGCAAGCATTATGCAGAGGTCCTCATCATACAGCACCAGGGGAATGGTTAATGTGTTATTTCAACAGGCAAGAGGAAGCACACATCCATTATAGATGTTAAAAGGGTCAAGAGCAGCTATGGCAGCATTGATTAGTTTGGCAATAACTCCAATGTGAAAAGAATGATGAAAGATCTTGCACTTTCATTTTGCAGGGGCAAAACTTGAGGGGCAGGGAGGGGAGAAGAAACTTACATCAACTCAAGCTGCTGCATGTCCTGTTTTGCTCTACAGTGGCAGTTTTATACCACTGCTCAGAATGGGGCAGGCACCTCAGCCAAGCTGAAGACAGCCATCGCATTCCTCCCCGTAGACCCTTAACAACATGCGATTATATCAGAAATTCAGCTAGAGGGAATCGGTTTCTAGTCATCATGGTTATAACAGGCTTGAAAGCATGGCCAGAACATAGCCAACATAATGAACTCCCTCAGCCTGCAGACAGCTTTACTCTTCTGAGGGCTCTTCTACCTACCTTCATATGTATAATGTCTGCTTCAAATTCTCCTTGTTCTGGGAGTTCCCAACACCACAGATTGTGTGGATAGCAGAAGTCTCTGCTTACCCACGCACGCAGATCTGCGTCAGCTTCTGGGATAATTACATAGGGCTCCTGCTTCTCCATAGGGAATTGAAGAGGAGGTGTCTTTCCTGAGGGGGCAGAAGCCGTACTGTTATCTCCATAGGCTTCTAAGGCTACGAAAACAGAGGTCCCACCACACATCAATCACTTCCTTTAAAATGCTCTTGTTCAGGCTGGAGTAATGAAGAGAGTCAGGTCAACAGATGACCAGCAGAGCAGTTCAGTCACTTACCCCAGCCCTCCGGCTTCATGAAGACAGGGGAAAGATTTGATACTAATGCATTTCAAGCAGAAAAATGAGTCAGTTTCCTGGCAGATAATGAACCCTGTTTATTCACAGCCTTCAGTTCCAGCAGGTGCTTTCTCAAGAAGAGCAAGGGAGGGGGTCAGTTACATCATCACACAAACAGCCATTTGGCACAATCAGTTAAATATGTATGTGGAAAATGTTTAAAATGCATGTTAGCTATTCAACAGACCAGAATGGCTCAACTGGAGAAATCTAGAGTCATCACTATTTTGGTTAGAGTTGTATTACTGAGTCAGATCACAGGTCCCTCCCTCTCCTCTTGCTCCAGGCCCAGAGAGTAGATGAATGCTGCTCTACTGCAAGTTCTCCAGCCCAAATTCTGTAATAAGGAGCAAATAATTGGATGAGGGCACTTTGGCCCCTGGCACACCGTGCTGTGTGCATTTACAGAGTGTGAAGAATGAGTGCACGAACGCGATATATGTAAGTGACTGCGCATCTAACGATTAAGGGCTTGTATTAGCATAAAAAAGAGCAGACTATACTGCCAACATCTCCCACACTCAAAAAAGCTACACAGAGCTTTTAGTTGAGCAAGCAGGCCTGAAATAGAAGGTCTGAGGGCCTGCCCATAACTTGTTTCTTGGCAAAAGGAAAACAAAACCAAAACAGAACTTAGAGATTGTTTTAACATTACTTATCTGAAGCCAGACAACGAGCTCGAGGAATCACAGCTAAATAGTTTAAGCGTGTCGAAGACCACCACTAATCATAAGTTGAGCATCATCCCCTAGACAGAATACCACAAGTACATGAACTCAATGCACATAAGTAAAAAATGGGAACAGGAGCAACTGTTCCAGGTCAAGTGAGCTTGTCTGGACATGCTGCCCACCCTGCAGCAGTTGGATCCGGAGGCCGCAGGGAAGGCATGTGCAGACAGCACAGGAGACAGACAACCTAACAAAGGATGGCTTTCAAGAGAGAGAAGCTATTCACACTTCTTCCCTGTCTGTAGGAAAGCTGAGAACTGCTATGTTTTATGGTATCCTCAAATAGCTATCTGTTTGAAGTCAGCTGGCTTTCAACTTCTAAGCAATCTGTCTTCATCTAGTATCTTTGTTGTATGGTCATCTCACACAGGCCTGCCTCAAAAGAAAAAAAAAAACAAACAAACCCACTACAAAAACCAAAACAACCCACCCAACTCTAGATCTCGTTACTCCTCAGTAAAAGCAAAAAAGTAAGCCAGTTTGGAAGCATGTACCTCTTCCATCCTCATTAGGAAACATCACTGGAATCCAATTTCAACAAGTTCCCTTGCTGCCATGTTGGAGCAGGCGAACACAAAGCAAAGTCCCAGAACAATCCCACAGACAGACACCTTTAGGGAAACAGGTCTCCATTTCCTGGAGACTGCAGAGAAACAAAGTTTACCTATTTCTTTTATAGGTGGACTCCTCATTGCTACGCCTGGACTACCAAAAAAAGAGGTGGGAGAAGGGGAGCGATTTGACTGGGGAAACACCATGAAGGTATTTGAGAAAGCAGAGTTATTTCTATACCTGCTTAATTTGCAAGCCAAGCTGCTGCAAGAGTAACATGGGGAAAAGAATCTCTTTTTGTGTGCTACAGTCATTGCTGTATATTTAAATTCAGGCCAAGAAAAAGAAAAGAAGGCTTAAGCCTTTCTGCAAGTTTGGTGAAGACTGCACATGCTCAGCTTTCCGAAGTACTCAGGGAAGCTTGGCAGCAGGGAGTGACCTCTATTAGTCACTGCAAGAGGGAAAGCACAAAGCATCATTTTTTCCCCCATCAACTCTCAGTAATGAAGTAAAAGGGCTCTAGAAACCTTAGATTATTCTTAAGAATAAGAATCAGGAAACCAGCAAAGGCAGGGGGAGGAACCTTTGTGCAAGAAAACAGTCACCTCTTTCACTTGCTCTTCTACGTAACAACTACCAGCGCATTCAGAAGCTCTAACTCCTACCATGTCAGTAGTAGAAGTCTGCCCAGGAGACAGCAGGCTCGGTCTGGAAAAAAACCACAAGCTGGAAGGGTGGCAACAATAACCTCAGAGCTCGCGTAGACATCAGCTGGCCATTTAGATATCATGGCAGCCTCTCCTACAGTTCAGGCTGTGGTTACATTCTCCTGATAAAACTAATTTGTATTTTCCATTTTTAGAAAAGGCCAAACAAACAATACTTGCCAAGTTTTTCCACAACCTGCACATCTCACCCATCACCACAGCTAATTATCATGTCTAAATGTTCATGTCACCTTCAGATTATCACTTCACTTTACGTTTGGCACTGACAAATTAGGTCTTCATTCATTCCTGTGTGTCCAGGCTAACATTTCCAGAAACCATTCCCTCACCCCACAGTTTTGGCCTTCTCCCCTCAAGCCCCCCTACCCAACCACAAACTTGAACCTCTTGTCTCTGTTTCCAAACCCCTTCATAACTTCTATTTACCCCACTGTTCCTCACTAACTACTGAGGTATTACTTATCTCTATCACCATCATTTTCAAGAATTGTAACAAGCACCTTTGGAATTATTTCTCACCAAGCCTGAAAACAGCACAGTGTAAACTTTTCCAAAACTTTCACATTACACATGGAGGCTACAAGGTTGCCAGAAAATCCTTCTTTCCGCAGCACAGGTAAGGTCTACACACTGTAAGTTTAAACAAAATGCTGAGCCCAAACTAGAAATGCCAGGACACCAGGCTAGCAAGGTTTCCACAAGTAATGGGCCTGAACATAAGGGGTGGGGAGAAATGATATTGGGTAGGTGCATTTAGATTTGGCACAGGACACGTTGCCACTGATGTGCAGACTGAGCAGCCAGCATCGTACTGCTGCCTCTCTTCTCCACAGCTCAGAGGTGTGCCCTCCTCCTGCCCGGGGTCCCCCTCTTTCAGTGAGCTCAACACATCACTGCCGCAATAGGTGTTAAATACTTGAATAAGCAAGCCACAACTGCTGTAAGCAATTAGGAAAAAAAACAGTAACAACGCAGGTTTTGTGAAATAAGGAACAAACCAAAATGGAATGCACTGGGTATGTGTTCTGCCTCCACCACAAGATGCATTTTGTAGCTTTAGGTAAGGCAATTCCCTCCTGCTTTAGTTCCCTCCCCCCAAAAAAGTAAAGGGAGTAGCACTACCCTCTTCTCTTATTTTGATGGTAAATTTCCATCACAGAACTGATTCCTAGCAGGCAACTCTGTACCCACAGCAGGGGGCAAGGAAATGTTCTGGTTGTTTTGGTTTTAAGGCTAGGATATAAGAGACACACACCTTTTCGTTCAGTGCTTTACACAGTGAGGCAGCTACCAGAAGCCAATACACACAGAGATCTGAACAGCCTGGTCATTTAAATCAAAAACCAGGGCAGCACATCAGAAGCTGAGGCTCCAGCACACATCAGAAGTTCAGGCTCCAGCAGGAACTCAAGAACAAGCTGTAAAAGTGACTATACTCTTTTCCATTTTACATACAGCACTCACCATTGCTGAGCATGAAGGGGAGTGTTCCTACCCTGTCAATCTACTTTAGCCACAGACTGGTCCCAGCTTGACCACAAGTCAACACCGTATCTACAATTTAGAACTGGAAGAGGCATCCCCTCATGGCCAACAGCAAGCCATGCCTATTTGCATCAGAAAAAAAAAAAAACAAACAACCAAAACATATTCACAGCCTTCTTATGGAAAAGCCCCAACATTTAGGTAATAGCTTACAGCATACTTGAACAAGAAAATAAACACAGCCCCACGGAAAAGGTGACCGCCCAAACTCCAGTCAACATCTGCCAAGCATTCCTCCAGAAAATAAACCCCGTATTATGGAAGTCTTCTAAGGATGGATGAGCAACCATTTAAATGCAAACAAAACCTTTGACAAGGCAGACTGCAAAGAAAGGTCTGCTCCAGGCTTGGTAGGCAATGAGCAAGAAGTCCAGATGAATTCTGCGAACTTGGTCTTTTACAGCTCTAACTCATGGGCATTTCCACATCAGAAGGACAAAATACCTGCTTCACCTCGAGATCCATCCACACCTGTCCCTTTCAAACCCTTACAGAAGACAAGAGGATAAGCTGCTCCCTTGCTTGCATTCTGTATGAGAGCCATTTCCCCTCAGGATCCCCATTCATGCCCTTCCCCAAACACTGAAGAACTTGCAAACGTATGGTAACTAAGGAGATAGGCTGCAATTAAGGACTGGGGGGTCCTCAAGCTACCTTGGTTTCTTTATACAAGAACTCAGAAAGTTTCTGTTTCCGTAAGGAGACGGGGAAAGCATGGAGCAGAAGCAACATTACCCCCTTGTGGCAGCAAAGCAATATGGAAACGAAATAAATTCTGAGAAATTCAAAAGGGGAGCAGACTAGGTGTTTCTCTTCATACCTGTTGTATGTATAAAGAGCTACGTGCTGCCAGATAGACCAAGACTGAATAAAGACGTGATACGAGCTGGAGTCACTGTACTGCCCAGGCAGGTGAGAACGGTACCACCGCTTCCACCCTGCTGCACCTGGTGTTACTTCAGGCCTTACCATGCCTGACAAGAGCAGGGCGCAGGGGTCTGCATTTGGCTAACAGGTGAAACACAGGTAGAGCATTTATACCTTTCTAAGGGAAAGGGAACACAGCCAAACTCATTCGCAATGTATAGCGCCGATGACTGGATCACATTCATAATCCTATAGCTCTCTCATCTCACCTAGATAGAAATCCTAGATTGCTAAGCACCATGCAATCTGAGCTCAGGAAAGACGACTGGGTTCACGTTGCGTAGCAAGAATGCAGGTAGAAGGGACCTCAATCCTCAGACAAGAGCTGGCAAAATGAAAGACAGAAATTTCACCCGGGACCCTGTTACGTGGTTCCAGGGAAGCCGCTCTGCACGTGTCACTTGTGCACACTGCATCCACAGACTAAAACACATCAAAAAGCAATGCCTTTGGTCAGCCGTGCAACTTCGACAGGCCAATTATTTGCACAGCACTGTGGACTCTGCACTTTTATACACTCACAAACAAAATAAAGGAGTTTATACAAGCATCCCCAGACAATACAAACTTCCCCCCTCACATACACTCCTTCCTACCTGTGTGCATGGCAAAAGCATCACCCAGGACAGTTCAAAAGACTTCTCAGATTTTCAGACAACTTCAATAGTCTATCTTGTCTGCCAGACTAAATAGGTGAGGCAAGGCAAAAACATTATGCATTCATCAGGCACAGAAGTTACTCATACCACAGCCTATAGAATTTGACCTCTGGAATAAGTGCAATGGAGTGGTTAGAGAAGTTTAACATAATTGCCAGACAAAGCTTCTTAATGGAAGAATAAGGATAATAAGCGCTTCCTCACGAAACACAGGTTTCATGCAAACATGCCTGGCAATAAGCCAGGGCTCATCTTTCATTTGCAGTAATTCATTCACATCTCTAGTCAAAATAGACAGGTAAACAACATCAGAATTGCCCCCTTAGTATATTACAAGCAGCTAAATCTTGAATGCATAGAGGACAAGTTTCCCTTTGTGTATTTCTTTTCCCCCTTTCTAGGGATAGTTTCACAGAATAAGGTTTGAAATATCTCAACAGGGACAAACATGGCACTACTTGCTCCTTGCATCCATTCTAGAAAGACTGTGGCCTGGGGTGCCATGCCAGAACCAAGAAAGACCACTAGATTTAAAACCAGAGGATTTTCTTTTTTGTGAAATAACACACTGGTTCTGTAGATATCACTTGTGTCATATTAAAATAGCCAAAGAGGTGGCATTCGAAGATCTGGATCAAATTTATTAGACAGCATTGCACTGTACCTGTCATTAATTGATGAGCTGAAATATATTTCAGTGGAGACCACTGCTAGAATTTTATATACAATTTTCTTAAGAAGGTGGCACTAGCTCCTCTCAAACAAGCAGCTGACTAGAAGAATCCTCTTTCATTCCCTGTTCAACTTTTCATTATCAACCTGAATTGGCCCACAGAGCAACAATGGCTTAAAGTACTTACAGGATCTTTTCCCTCACCTAAGATTACAGTATTAACACAATGCTTCCTGAACCCATTTTTTAATTAACAGGAAGTTATAGAAACATTAAACTAGCTATCATCTGTTGCTCAATTATCTTTCCTTCATCCAGATCTTGCCAACAGTTTCTATCACCAATTTTATGCAGCACATTTCACATGACAACTTCAGGGATTTCTGAGGCTCTTTTTACTTTGATGTTAAAAGTGAGGCAAAGATAGATCCACAGGGGAAAAAACCCTACATTTGAATTAATGCGATCAGCCTGGAGAACCTCAGAAAAGCTGAAGCTCAGTCTCACCAGCTTCTGCTTAAGGTAGACCATAAACCTTCCCCAGTCTCATACCTCACCGACAGAGCTTCAAGAAGCACACAGCTCAACGCCCGTGCTGCTTTCAGGCCAAGCTGAATGTGCCAGGACTGCTGTACTGCCGAGGTTCTCAGTTCCTCCTAATAGAGGTGCCAGAGCTGTTAGTCAGGAATAGCTTCATTACATGCTTATTAATCCCTTCATGATTACCCCAAGATAATTAGCCCAGCACCATCAGAAAGAGCAGAATTCTCTCCCTACCCAACTGCCATAGCTGCATCAACAGAATTCAAAGAGGAAGAGCCTTCATTAAACTACCTATTAACTTAATTGACCTCTATGGCAGTATCTTCCCAGCAAGCTACTTCTCAGCCAGGCGAGCCAGGTCAAGGAATGGATCCTGCCCATGAGAGCATACACATGCAGTTTCCAGATGCAATTTTTATCTTAAGTTTTTCAGCTGGCCTTTGAATACAGAGTTCAATTGCCCAATGAGGACATCTAATGGAGAAACAAAGAAGAACAGAATATAAAACAAGTTACGAGCAAATACACGCATGTCCCCCAACACTAACAACTAACCCGAGGTCCATAGGCACAAAATTACATCGACTGAAAGCGTGTATGCAGTTATCACTTGCACCCTCAGGCTTGAAGGCTTACCTTCCCTCCTCTATTTCCCCAGCACTTTCAGTGTTACACAGCTTACAGCTCATGAACCTTAGTCACCACCTTTGCACGCTTCTGCAGCTGCAAAGGTTAATAGACATTTTGGACTCTGCTTTGCAGGAGTGGTTCCAGCACTTCCAATTGTGGGAGCACACCCTAGGTCTGGGAGGCAAGAAGGCTGGACCTGAGGATGTTCATTCTATGCAAAAATCACGTAAGTGGGTGCTTGCTGACTTGTTATTGCTCTATAAGGAAAAATGTAATGGCTAGTTTGAGAAGGGAAAAAAATTACACCTGCAGGATATAGCTACCCCACATGCAGGGTTCCTTTTAAGGGGAAAGACTTCAGAAAGCTCCCCACAAGTTTACCCAACATGCTTAACAGGAAAGGAAATGAAGTTTTACTTCAAGGAAATTGCCGTGAGCATTTAATACCAGACTGCTCACTGCTCTCAGCTTCCTTACCTCACTACTCTACAGTTACCTTAACTTCAGTTAGAAGGGAAGCAGAAGCCCCTGCTATACCTGTTCTTGAGAAAGGCCTGATAACAGAAGCAGCAGACTGGGAAAACAAAAGAGTTCCTATGAGCTTCTCAGCAACCTCTGCCAGAAGGGTTTTACTAAAGGTTTCATCTTACAGGAATTCCTCTGGAATTAAGCTCATGCATCGAACCACACACTCCTAATTAACGTCTCAGCAAAAAGCACCTGTTTGCACAGGCAACCAGATAGGCAACTAACCCTGCACAGACGCTACAGCCATTGAGCAGCCAGCAGCAACCACCAGAGGCAACAGGCAAAGTGACCCAGAGATTTAGGAGAAGGACTCCAGCTGTTAGGCAGCAACCCATCCAGCTCCTGCACGGTGGGGTGGACTGTTATATGGCTCAGGGCATTTTTAAATTATACAGCTCCCACAGAAAAGATCACATCTACAGATCCCACCACACCTCATTGTCCAAATGTGCCAACCGCCTGATCAAGAAAAAGGTTATTTGCCCCCATTATTTCTGACACTACAGTGACTCGGCCCAGAGAACAAGCAACACAGTGGAGACACTATGAGCATGTACAGCTATTTCAAAAGGAAGATAATGCAAGGCTTACTCAAGAGCCATTTTAAAGCTAAATTTGTCAGCTCCTTCTCACCTCTCTGCCCTTTAATAGGGGACTAGAGGATATCTGATTTAAATTAACAGCAGGTAAGTCCAGGCCCAAGAAAGAAGTAGTTACTACGTAATAAGCTTGAGATTCTCATTATGGCAGGCTGTAAAAAAAACTGGGGCAAGGATTTAGAAGCAGACAAATAATTTCATGACCACCACCACTTATTTGCTATACAACTACAGCAACAAGAAAGGCAGCCACTGTTCCAGCCTGAGTATAACCAGCTTATCTGCAGGAAGAAGGAAAGAATTCCCCTTCCTCGGGCACTCCTGTCTACAAACCCTCCTCAGTCAGTTACATCTGCGTCCAACCTGGAAACTTTGCTTTCTTACAGCACAAAGCATCTATTTCCGAGAAACAGCAGGACTGGACCATTCCTCTGACAAGCGCACAAACCACCCGACAGAGAGGATGTCAAACTGAAACCCAGTAGGGAAACCCTATCCCAAGTACCAATGTAGCTGAATCATCCATACAAGCCAGTGGAGACACTTTTACACAAAGCACAGGTCCTTCCTGGTGCAAGTTTCTGTTTCCTGTAACACAGTTGAAGTATTAAAAAAAAATCCTTCCAAAAAAGAAGCACCTTCTTAAAAAAGCATACAGCAGAGCCTAAAATTTTCTGTGATCAGCATGCCCCCCACCAGCTCACCCTAGATTCGGGTTAATGGGAGCCATTTTAAAAACTTATCTCTTTATCAAAGGCAAGCAAACTGCATGGGTTTGACCAAACACTCGCAACTAAGGTATATGCCCATACCACTGACACAAAGCTTTGACTTTTTTTGC
This sequence comes from Fulmarus glacialis, assembly GCF_000690835.1. Classification (NCBI taxonomy): domain Eukaryota; kingdom Metazoa; phylum Chordata; class Aves; order Procellariiformes; family Procellariidae; genus Fulmarus; species Fulmarus glacialis. Next base: position 53,001 of record NW_009224957.1, read on the forward strand.
CCTATATGGCAACACCAAGGAAATGATCGTTAACCCTTCCAACTTAACAACTACAGCCTCAACAAGACACAGCACTCAAGAAAGCAACTCTCACTACTCGTGCACAACCTTCTATGCCTACCCTGCGCAGATTCTCCATGTACAGCACGTGCGTGGTTTGGGGCACAAAGTGTAGCACATCCTGTGCTCCCACCCTTCTGCAGTGTCTGGGAAACCCCAGGAGGACAGCTCACTCCAGGGATCTGCTGCCAGAGCCCGTACTTTTGCCTGCCTGTCCTACCATTCTCCTTTCCCATTGAGAGGTCTGGCGTTTGTCCTTACAGACACCCTCAGAAGCTATCCGCAGCATGACAGTGGCAGCTATAAAAGACATCAATGCAACGTCTCTATTTTCATCTACATAAATAGCACATGACCACATGAGAAAAGGTTTTGAACTCTGAAAATACTGAAAAACTCAGACTAGATGGGAAAGGTTTAAGAAAAAATAGAGGAGGAAGGCCAAGCACATATCTTACCTCCTCAGTGAATCCTCCTCTGAGCTTTCCTCAGGCATTTCCTGGTTTAAGGCCTCCTGTGATACATTCCCAGGTCTGCTTGAAGCCGACTGGCTGTAAACTCTTTC
>NW_009224957.1:53656-59034 GCF_000690835.1 Fulmarus glacialis
CCCCGTCTCCTGGTTAAAGACCACTCCCACGGTCCTCTCCTCCTGCGGGGTGGAAGAGCTGCCCAGCTGCAGCCTGCTAGAGGCAGGAGCTCTGCCCTCGGTTCTCTCTGCAGGCTGCACCTGGCTGGTATTTGGAGGCACACCCTCAAACGTGCTTTGGACCTGCCCTGGTGTGTAGCTAGGCGTGCTTCTTTCCCAGCGCAGCGTGTCATTGTTAAAGGTCAGCAGGTTATGACAAGCGCGACAGCGGTGCAGGTGACCCCGGGACAAATTGGAATTGTTTTCACTGCTGTGTGGAGTCTGCTGATGGGAGGGACCCGGCCGATCAGGCTCAATGTTGTTGTTGAGCATTTCTTGAGCCTGTTGCGCCTGGCTGGGCTCCCCACCAATCCCCTGATCTAACTCCTGAAGCCGGTCATATTCCAGGAAGAATCGCCTCAAATCACACTGGAGCTCATTACGGATGCTGGCCGGATTGCTCGGGCCAGCGCTACCACCACTGTCCGCCTCAGCCCCTGGGGCCAGAAAGCCTCTCCCTTCTGTTGCAGAGGTATAGACCGACGCCTGGGAACCTCCCTCCTGCTGCCTCAGCACCGACAGCAAGCTCACGGAGGAGGCACTGGTCCTAGGGGGAGGCATGGCTTCCAGCTCTGACCGAGAGCTCATGTTCAGCACTGTCCTGGACCAGTCAGACCCGCCTAAGCCCGAAGCCATCTCTCTCGCAGACTGTTGGTACCGGGACTGGTGGCCTGCCAAGGGCCCGCTGAGGGACCGCCGCGTGGGGCCCAGGCTAAGGTTGCGCAGGGTGTTGCCAGCAGTGCTGCTCTGAACTGTGCTGAAAGCAGAGGGCCTGTTAAGTATCCCCTGCTCCTCCTGCGCTACGGATGCCTGCTCTGGGGGCTGGTAAGGCTCTGTCTGCACAGAGGAGAAGGAAGTGCCAGTGGCCCCAGAAGACGTGGAGGGTGCGTTTTCCTGGTGTGGGAAGAGAGAAGAAGGAAGTCTTGCACTAGAGCATCGGCTGCAAAGGCACAACATCCCCAGGTGCTGGCAGCACTCTGCGGTGGGATAGCTGACACGCTCCCGGAGCCTGTTATAGACAGATGCCCTTGTGTTCTCACTGGCTGGAGGCGGAGGTGGTGGTGGTGGAGGCGGTGGAGGGGATGGGGTAGCAGAGTCTTGAACACTGTTTTGCTCTCCCACCTGTATGCCAGAGGAGCGGGAGGACAACATATGCAGGAAGTTGTGGAGGAGAGGTGTGCGCCTCACAGGCTGAGAAGGAAGGATAGCGCGCTGGCGATAATGCGGCATCTCTGTGCTGTCCACGGAGATTTCCACTTCCTCGTCGCTCTGCAGAAGGAAGCAATCAAAGTTCAGCCACCTCACGGCAAAATCCTATACCTCCAAATAAACAGCAGAAAGCCAGCTACCACCCCAGACAGATGAAAGGATGCAGTAAGTCCCTTCCTAGAGGCCTTGACTTGCAGGAAACCAGCTGACTCTTTATTTCAAAGTTCATTTTATGGATCCAGACAACCTCTTCCTACAGCCCAGTGAACTTTGACAATACGCTGTTCATACCAACAGAAGCATCAGCATCTGAGGGTCAGCAGCCGTGGGGAGCATTGTTAATACCTCATGCAGGTTCAAATCCAGCAGAATGTCACAACAGAACTGAAAGAGCAGGGCCATTGGGACATCTGTCCCACCACTAATGAGATAGTGAGGGCAAAACAAACACACTTTGGAGAGCTCTTTAATAGCCCTGCACATAACACAAGAACATTCATGTGACCAATTAAGGCAAGACAGAACTCGGCTTAGAAGGACTTCAGGTTTTCAGAAAAGCACAAGACTGCTTAGGAACAGACTAGGGTTAATGTATGTAGAGTATCTTGTAATTAGTCAGTCAATACAGGTACTGACATTCCCCTTACCTGCTGGTTAGAAGGGTTAACAATTGCTGTGAGCAAGTAATGTCCCAAGGGATCAAACCGTACCAGCCTAAAACAAAAGCAGAGCCAGAGTATCAATCATCAGTTCACATTCCACACTGACACAGGAAGCTGGACACAGCAGGGAAGAAAATCCCACGTGAAATATTTGCAATGAGAACATTACTACATTACCATCACCATCTTCTGAAGGACCTCAAAAAGTTTACGCATTAAGAAGAAGAAAACATACTTATCTAGCTAAAGACTGCAGCTATTTTATAGTCCACAGCAACACTAGATAGAAGTTAAAAGCTGGAAGCAAATACTGCTGTATCAATTGAAATAGCCAGGAAATTTTAAGGAATATGTACATATATATTACAAATTGGAATTCAGTACAAAGGGAGAGATTAACTTCCCTTGAATGTTACATCATTGTCTTATTTTAAATTGCTCAAAAGAAAGCATCAAGTTTCCAGCAACGCAGTCTCCTCTATAACTGCACCAAAGTAATAGCTCAGCGCTCTCTTCCAGCAACTTCTGGGTTCTCTCATCCTTATGGCTGACAAGTTTAATTACTAAGCTTACAAATGAACATGAAGTAGATCTTGGGCATTTATTGGGCACACGTCAGATTACAAATATGAACAACCAAGCTGATCTATTATTTCCAATTGCTTTTTTTCCTGTGCACGGAACTGTTTTTCTACCAGCTGGGTCAAGGAGCTGGAAGCAACGCTTCTCTCTGCTGCCTCAGTGCAGAGGGTGCAGCATCCCAGAGGAACCCCCCACATTCCCCAAATCTGACCATTTTTCACATACAAGTTTTCTTTTCCCGCAGAAGCAAGAACTCACCTGACCCGCTCCATTTCGCTGGCTGTTTTCACCACTGCAAAAGGCTCCCGACGACTCCAGTCCCAGAAATGTATCTCATTGGCAGTTGCAATCAGCAAGAGCTGAGCCGTAGGATGAAAAGCAAGCGACGCAATGGCATTGTTGCTATCTGTGAACCAGCTCTCACTTCCACCCTGAGTGAGGAGTCAAGAATCACAAGCAGTTTATCACAAAGTTTGAGATCGTTAGGTTTCCACGTATGTGCCGTCTCTCCAAGACCCTGCCTAGAGCATGGAAGTGACATGCTTTCTTAGCAACAACAACAGTTGCTCTCGTACAAGGTCATGTGTCATGTCTAGAACATAACATTACTTGCAACAATGACCATAGATGTACGTGTCTCAAGCAGCCTGTAAAAATGCTGCATTTCAAAGCGACCAGGTAAGTATACGTGTTTTGTCCCTGTGCCAATCACCAGACTAGGTAGAACTGGCAGAGCAGCAGCTTCTCTAATGAAGAGTTCAGACATGCTCCATGGAATGAAAAATGCCACGTCTTTCAAGTAAGCTAAACAGACACCTTGCACAAAGTTCTCCAGCATTATCTGTATCACTCTAATGAAACAAATAGGCACGGCTAAGGAGCATGACCTACCTGGCGGGATCGAATGAAGAATCTGTCACCTCCTCTCTAGACAGAAGAGGGTGGCTATGACCTGTTCTATGCTTTTAGAGACAGGTCCCAGCAAAGCTTCCAAACAGCTCTCTTACCAGGCAACATTTGGGAAACAAACTCAGACAAAAAAAGTCACCACCCACCAAATAGCAAAGGCACATATGTTTCAGGAAAGACTTACGTGTAAATCCCAAATTCTAACCTCCCCATCTAGGCATCCTGAAGCAATGAGGCCCGGGATGGTGGGATGGAAGGTGACACACCAGGGAGTGCGGCGATGCCCAACCAAGGAATGAACACACTTGCCCGTTTTCACCTCTGTGATGTAGATGTTGTGGTTCACATGTGTGGAAGCCATTAGGGTCCTGGGAATGCAGAAAGTAAGACAAACATTAGCATGAGAAGAGTACAGCAAAACCAGATCATGGTTAGCTTCATCTCAACAGGGTCTGTTCACACCTAACCCAGCAGCTCTCCCACACAGAGCTCAAAGGGTAAGAGGCTACTGTTTCACCAACGGCCACAAAGCTTCCTGTAGCCAGATTTGAGGGTCCATGCAAACATGAGCTCATCCGATCTGCAAGCACAAACTTGACCTTGAAAGTCAGAGTGAACATGCAGCTCAGAAGGAACTCCTGAGTGACGGTTTGGGGCAAATAAGTATTCCCAATTCTCCACACTATCTCAACCGCTGTCAAATGAAGTGACACTAAGAGAGATCCCATCTCCATTTCTGCTTCCAATACACGCATCATTCTGCTCCGTCCTAGATATCCCAGTGGGTGTGCCACATCACTTGGCATGTTGTGCTAAAACACCCTTTATTCCCTCAAGTTTCTTATGAAATCCCACGGTGGCCGCACAGGTCCTTTTTCCCTAGGACTATGCATCACTTGGGTACCTCAGAAATTAAACACCAACTATGCTCGAAGCTGTGAGATTAGGAAGGTGCGCACGTTCCATCCATGCATGTCAGGAACCAGAAGTTTCACTCGGCTATTCAGGACGGGACAACTCAACGGGCACAAGCCTCCATCACTTTTGTAAGTGTAAGGAGACTGCTGAAACAGGGAACGAACTAGGAGTTAATTACCTGTCTGGACTAAACGCCAGCAAGAAGGTGGAGCGTGGACTGTCTGGTAACTCAACTTTCTGAAAAAGCCAACAAAGCAGGAAGTGTTGCAAGTGTCATATGATCATACTTTAACTGTAAGCCACACAGACAACAAGGGGAACCCGCTGCAGGAACATATCTAGTATCACATCGCTGCAGGAACTGAACAGAGCCAGAGAGCATATCAAGTGTAACACATCAAACGTACAATCACGAGACAATTTATTTCAAATCCCTGCCTCCCTTCCCCCACTCCAAGATCAAGCTATGCACCTCTATCCCACAACCTTACCTTGCCCTCCCATTTCATCCATCGAGTTTTATCCTCCACCAACTCCTGCAGGAGCCGCTGAGCACCCAAGGCTTGGGTACCCCGTTCCCTACCCCACAGGATGCGGACAGCATTCTTCTCTGGTACAACCTTCATGGCTCTCAGCAGCCAACGTTACACCAACTATTGGGAGGAGACACCGGCAGGTTCCAGATGACAACCACCACCAAGCTACAAATAGGCTATCCACATTTCAATTGTTTATCTTCATGGAAACCTAAAAAGAGAAGAGAATGATAAGGAAGGCAGCTTTTACCTTGATCACCTAGATGAAGTAAGAGCTTTAAACCCCAGAATACTAGATTTAGGAGAAAAATCTATCCTCTCTTGCAGCCTTTGCTACCTTCTTCCATTATCGAGGTCCAGTTTTGACATTTCTGCAGCCAGGGATTACTTTGAAAGGTTTTTGAAAGCATCCAGCCCTTTCCTTGTACACATGCCCTAGGCATACCACACCTAAAGAGAATAAAAATTGGCCTTGAAACTCTTT
>NW_009224957.1:59050-69215 GCF_000690835.1 Fulmarus glacialis
TAATAAAGAAAAAAAGATCTATGAAGAGACAGTCTTTACACCTTGAAGATTTAGGTCCTATCTGGGAAGGATGACTAATAGCTAGAGGAATAGTGTTAAAAAATTGACAATATGACAGAGTCTCTGGGGAATTATTCAAATTTCAGTAATAGTCATTATCATCACTGCAAAGGTCAGATGATTGATAGGCCTCAAGTCCAAATTACTTCCAACTGCATCACAGTAACTTACAACGTATGAAAACAACCATGTATCGCACCAAAACCTTACACTGCAGTGGCATCTTGGCCAACTCCATCAAGATGATTCTATTTCGCCTGTCTGCACATCATCTTTCCATCTACATTGCTCTCAGAACAACAGTTCACCCAAGTAATGCACAACGGCAAAGATTAACGCTTTTAGTTCACTTTGAGCTGCTAAGAAAAGCATTAGTACCTGTTTTCAAGAAAGAAAGTTAATTCTTTAAAAGAACTAAATATAGCGACCCTAATAGCAACCAAGTTACACAGCTTTTGAATGGTCTCACACATTGGAGTTTGCCAGCCAAAGCTCTCCAGAAAAAAGAAGTTTCTTAGAATACATAAACCAAGAAACACTGCTGCAATGCTATTACCTTTGATCCCAGCAGAGCGCGCATACTACACTGTCATCTCTTTAGAACCTAAAGATCTAAAGATAAATCCTCCTCAGTTCATGTTACACTAAACAAAACCATCAATATTCAATAGAGAAGGAAGTGGCAACTTAAAAAAGCAAAAAACACACAAACAGGGAAAAAAGGTTCATGTACACAAGAAGGGATGAATTGTTAAATGACAGAACTCAGAACAGTCATTAGCAAACCTTTCTTTCCTCCCACTCTCCCCAAAAAAACCTCCTAAGCAGATGACTTAAGAGAGCTGCTGCTTACAGGGAGGAGCTGTCTGAAGAGATAAGCCAGGAGAATGAGTTCTAATAAAGCAGGCTAGTTTTCATTTGTAAAAGTACAATAAAGGGTACTGAAGTGATGAACAAGTAAAAGCATCCATCTTCCTAGAAAAGAAATTCACCACAAAGAAATTCAAGCTAGCTGGAAATTCCCTGATGCTTAATGTGAACAGCATGGGGATCATCTATTTTAGAGCAGCTGAACTCCGCAGTGTAAAATAAGCCTTCTTTCGAGAATCTGTGAAAGTCAGCCAAACATTAGGTAGGAATTATTCTACAAAATAAAAGCCTTACTGGAAAGCAATACAAAAACTAAAGATGTCATGCTGCAAGCGGATTCTTAAAAAACAACTATACAGATTAAAAAAGCCCAGACGCAAAAAAGCTAGAATAAGGATAACTGGAGTAGATACAGCCAAAAGCACAGTATAATACAGGAATCACTAAACCAAATATCTTTTTCCACTAAATGCTAATAAATTCTCATCTGGATTCTGCAAACAGCACCAGTCACCCCTATTCAGGAACGACTGGATTCAGATGGTAAGCAGCATGGAGGGGAAGGACAGCTCAGAACGATACAGGCAATAAAAAGGCTATTTTACAGGAGGAAAAGGTAAGTCTAGCTTCGTCTAGTAAAATTAAGAAAACAGTAGCTGAATATTCTATATGGGTGCATTCAAGCAGTAAGGGCTACAACAACCCAAGAATAAACATATAAACAGACACAAATGGAAGACCAGACTTGCAGCTGGAATAAGCTGGAAGTTTGAAGAGATCTCAAACATTAAGCTTTGGAATAGTCTTTCAATAGCTGTAAAGGACAAACAACGTAAATACCTTAAGAGATCCTGATAATTTACAAGCAGGATAACCCAATTACTCATGAGAAAGAACAAGCTCTGACAACTTGGGAACATTTCAGTCCTATCAGAAGGACTAATGTTCCCTGAAGTACAATAGCAAGAAGGAAATCAAGAGGTTTAACAAACATCTTCATGCATGCTACGGGCAAGTTTACATATTGTAAAATAAAGAAACAGATAACACCACAACTGCAGCTAGAGAACTTTTTGTATTCACTTTACTGAAAGACCAAGTCATCTTCACTATACAAAATCAAGTACCTATCTTAAGACAGCTTATCTAAATCTTCGCAGATGTGTACTAATTTCTTGAACTAATTTGGCTATTGCAAACACTCCATATGTGAGCCTCCTGAGCGTGTTTGTACTCGATGTTTTTCCCTCGGGGACTGTCCCTCATTTTTTCAGCTTCCTCTGACTCACCTCTTTAACCCATTTGAAAAGAAAACAAAAGAAACTCAGGGCTCGAATGCCTACGCAGCGCCCTGCCAACCTGCTCAACATTTTTAAAGGCTGGGATCTCTTCAGAAAACACTGAATGCATCCTTCTTGAGTGGGGCTGGCACTCCAGTGTTACCCCGCATCCCTTTGGGGGCCAAGCTTTATTCCCCCCCCTCATAAGGGGAAACTTTACTCCTTTATCTGAACTAACCTGAACACAGTAACTGCTCTCCACTAGCTGGTGACACATTCAGCAACGCTTCAGACTGGCAAAGAAAATTAGAGCCTCCAAATGGAGAAAAAGATGCAGTGTAGACAAGGGCATCACCTTCGCTCACTTAGCAGGAAGCCTTTAACCTTATTATCGGATCAGGTGTTCAGTTTTGGTTGGGTTTGTGGGGGTTTTTTTTGTTGGGGGTTTTTTTGGTTGTTGTTGGGGTTCTTTTCAAGGAGCCAGTTCCTCCTCTAATCTAGTAAAGATACCCACCAACTCCAAACATTTTGCTCGCATATAGGAAGCTGAATAATGACAGCATATTATTAAATACCATTAGTAGATAAACCATGGAAGTACCAACCATATTTATAGTTACCCAGTAGCCATCTGACAAACAAAGTTTAAATGAAACGCAGTGGGTTTGAAAATACTTCTCAGGCGTCAGCATAAATAAAACGTGCATAGATCATACCTGCCCAGGCAAGTGGTGACTGATTCAGTAACAGCTTCTATTACAAATACCCATGCTATCACAACTGATAAACAGCTGACCGCCAAAACAAGGAACTGCTCAGGGATTGGTATTTTTTTGTTTTCGTCTTGTTGTTGGGGGTTTTTTGGGGGGGTTTTGTTTTTTTTTTTTTTAATCAGGATGACCAAAAGTGGAGTCCAACAACTGGAAGATTAGCTGATGCCGTGGATGTGGTCCAGGGCACCACAGAAATTCTGAAAGTGGAGAGTCAGAAATTTTTCTATAATTGGCAGCTTTGTTTCCTTAACAGTTTTCTCCCTTCGGGGCATTTCAGGACAGCATGCTGGGCTGTTTACAGTTTTGGAAAGAGCATTACACAGCCCAGCCCCAAGCCTTCTACTTGCTTTGCGCCAGCTGTCCTCAAAGAAGCCTTAAGAATACCCAGCCTCAGAGCGATATAAGCTCACTCGTAATTGTCACTTTTACAGATGCTGAACCTCTAGAAAACCAAAGTGAAGCAGCAAATTGGTAATACTTCATGTTGGTACAGTACCCCATGAAAACACTGACAAAAAGGTAAGGAGAGAAGAGGAATAAAAAAAAGCACATTCAAATCACCATATAGAAAGGACGTCAAGATATTTTACGCATTGTGCAGCAGTTTACCATTCCAGTCAGAAGCTTTAGCACTTTACAGAGATGATGGTCCCATCTCTTAACACGCCCGGCCCCCCCAACATCTTTTGTGCTATTAATTTTGTGGAGATTCTGGTACTACCATTCTGGGAGCACAGCTGGCTTTGATGCAAAAAAGAATATCGGAGTGCTACCTCATGTTATTCAATTCTCCATTGGGGGGAAAAAAAGTTATTTCACGTGGCCTTCAGCTCTCAGACTACAAATCTATTACCACTCCAAAGGACTTCTTAGTTGCATTCTGAGCCCAACCCTAAAAGCCTTTCCTGATGTGTGCGTACAGAAACAGTGTAAACAGCTCTACCAGTGTTTAAAAAGAAAAATAAAAAAAAGCTGCAATCAGTAAATGCTATTTATAACAGGAGTTCTATCCAAAAGACACAAATGTCCAAATAATTTAGACAATTTTGCTGCCCAAAGAGGTCTCAAGTGACTGATGAAGAAAGAGGCAAAACTAAGTGAAATATAAAAGCTGTCTCTGGCTTTGCAATCTGGGATCCACAGAGGGAATGCATGTATAAGCTTCCCTAGAAAAGACCAGAGAAGAGAAAAGCATGTGCTGGTAGTTTCTGTCTCAAAGTCCCTTTGTCAAGTTTTTAGACTTCCAGAATGCATTGACTGTAAAATGGATACAACCCACACAGGTTATGGGCCAGTGCAAGCTGTATACTTTGTATTAAAAGAACACAGATGGGAACAAAACAAAACCAAAACTGTTGTGAACAATGTAGCATGTCACTGACCTGCAAAAACACAAGCAAACTTGTCTCTAGAAAAGAAGAGAAACAGATTATTAGTACTCTGAACTATCCCAGCTCTGGCCATGGGCCTACCTATCTTGTAAGCCAGTAAATTCTGTTTTCAAACTGTCTGTCCCTAAGTGAAGTGTCCAGCACTAACAATAAAGCTTGCCATTTCATTTATTCCAAATTAAACTGCAGCATCTCAGGCTTTGAATATCAGCAAGATATTAAAGAGTTCAAGAGTATTTTTACTGTATTTAATAAATTTTAGAAATTTAATAAATATTAGCAATAATTTAGCATTCCCACTCTTGTACATGTGGGTGGGTTCTCCAAGAACGATCAGAAGATCATTAGGCAGGCGCGAGAAGAGCGTATGCAGCCCAAACGCTTTATCTTCACTGCCAGTGATCCTCACGTAGGCTGTAGTCACAAGACATGCTATTTCCTCAAAGTATTTTCTATAACAAATCAGTTTCCCTTGTATTTTACACAGTTTAATTTTGAGGCAAATTGCCTTATCAAGACCCCTATGTCTTTCAGAAGCTCAAAAGAGCAAAAAAGAAAATATTGTGCATACTGAAGACAGTCAGAGATCATCGTGCCAATGACTATGGACTACACAGACCCTCCTTCTTTTACAGGAGCTTCATTAATAACGCAATAAAACCTGGTTCTGAGACCCACAGACAGGAGATCTCCCAGAACGAACCAGATGTCTAAAACATCATTTGGAATATGTGTGAGCAACCGCACAGCTCCAGGGACTTTCTAGTTCCCTTCCTTATTTACATTCCAAGTTTTTCCCCCCCTCTGCAATACAGAGAGTATGATGCCAACATCTTCCTAAACTGCACAAAACAATACCATGTAAGAAGCCCCAGAAACACTATTCCAGGTAGAAGACGTGAATTCTACCAGCAGTTTTATTAAAAACATTGATTCAATTCATACCAAGTGTCGTGCCATTCCCGCTAACCCTTTCCATGTCTCCATTTGAAAGACTGAGCAAAATCAAAAAAAGTTTATGCAAAACCAAAACAAAAAAGCTGATTTGCCCTCTTTGCACTGCATCAACTCAGCTGAACAAACAAGACAACTCAGAGAGTCCTAGTTTGGTAAGTAATCGAACTATGTAGCACTGGAATTTGAACAATGCTATAACAACAACAAAAATCAGTAAAAAAAAGGGTGACGTGACTCATATCCAGAACAGTTCCATGGATCGAAACTTAAGACAAGCATTGGAGGAACAGGACTATGTTCAGTATTAAGCGACAGGGCCACATGAATTTCTGACAATGAACCTGATCAGCTACATATTTAAATTTTCCTCAAACAACAGGATTTGTCTTCCCTTAACTCCATTTGTAGTACTTCCATATGAGCTTTATGACCTTTCTCAGAGGTTCTAGCTCTTCTTGGTTTAAAATCAAAACAAAAAAAACCCCAGAAAACGTTTTGCATAAAGACAACTTCAAGTTACCTTGCAGCAATATCTAAATGAACAGAAAATTGGAAATAAAGTTAAATTGGAAATAAAGTTACATTGGAAATAAAGTTACATTGCACTGGAATCTTTAAACAAGACTAACTCACAAACAAAAAGAGCCCACAGAGGTATAGCAATTATCTTAAGCATGATTAATCAAAACAATGAAAAAAGCAAAACTAGAATCCATTCGTTCACTCTCTTTCTACTTTTGTGTCCTTGATTATGCTTTAAAAAAAAAAAGGCAGCTTAATTTAAGACACTAGAATCATGTAGATTCCTGACATTAGAGCACAGAGCCAGTCTTCAACTAAGTGCCCCTAAATATGAAAAAAAACCCCACTAAAAAAAGCCTTAGGAAGAGAGAAAGTAAGTTTATGATGCAACTATGCAACAGAGTCCAAAACTAATACATGAAGGCACTTTCACTACACAGCCCTGGTTTTAGTCTTCAAAGTTTTTAAGATATTCCCCAAAGTATTATTTTGTAAGCTGAAGTTTTCCCTTGGTTAAGGCCAGAGAGATTTGGAAAGTAATTCCAAAGCACATCTTCTGCAGATGCAGACACACTGCTGTAAGGTGTATCCACAGCTCTAAGCACTTCCACATAAATCAGAACAGGATTCCTAAAGAAAAATAACTTGTGCTTCAGGATAAAAAATTCAATGCCATGTCTTAAATTGAAACTACAAACAGCTCAGGAAAGTCAATTACATTACAAAGATGTCAATAGTATATTGTCATTTCAAGATCCTATATGACTGCAACAAGGAGCTGATTGCCATTAGAATCTTAATTTGTCTTCCCGGTCTGGATTAAATGAGCTATAATACCCTTAAGAGAACTTTTCAGTCCAAAGTAGTACATTAAACTGCTAGTTATTTACAGCAAAATGATAAGGAAGTGGAAGAGAAACTTGCAGATATCAACTCCTAAAGGTCAGAAAACGAATGGTAAATATAAGAAGGGAAGTAATAAAAGTAAGGGATCAGCTTTGTCTGGAGTCTGACAGTTTCATTTATTAATGAGAATACGGAGCACTTTCATGACTATTACTACCCTTTCCACATAAACTTAATGAATTCTTGAGAAGACAGATATTAGTTCCAATCCAGAAGATAGGAAGACAATAAATACAATTTCACAAAGCTGTAAGGTAAGTCAAAAGGCAGAACTGAGATCCAGAAGACTAAGAGTTGGTTTCCCCAATTCATACTCAAACCATGGCATCTTTTGCTAAGGACTGTACACAGCAAGAAATGAGGGACAGAGAGAAAAAGAGAGAACTAGAGCAATATATAGAGAGACAAGCAGAGCGGTATAGAATTCAGATTAACCCCTTAAGAGAATTATTCTCATTTAGATAGGAAAGGAAAGGAATTTTCAATTCAAAATCCCAGTATTTACATTAAAAGTCACATCAAGGTTCCTCAAGCTCAAGAGCCACAGCCAAGTGTCCCCTAGTGACATCATACACGCAAGAGAAATTCAGGAGCACCAACAGTACAGAATAGAAGCAGCATCAGGTATCCACAAGATGAAGACGACGTATTTTATGCATTCAAGGCTGCACTTAAGGCACGTGCACCTTATCCAAGTAATAAAGAAAAAGCAACTGGAAGCGAGAACGTATTTTAAAAACCGCAGTTCATATAGTTTCCTACTCACATGGAAATAATCAAATAAGGTAACAAGCCAAAAAGCAAAAATGATCTACACAGAAGCTGAAATCTTCACACACAGATGTATCAGAACTAAAGAAGAGGTGGGAGACAAGATTTAGACTCTGAACAAAGAAACACGGCTAATTCTTGACACCCTTTCCCTTCTTGGCCGTGGACTGAGACTGTGGGAGAAGTATAAAGGGAGGGGGGAAAGTGTCCGAAACACGGGTCAGAGACTCCTCTCAGCAATTCTCACGCTGCTCAAGGTGGAGAATTAATGCTACGTACCAGGAAGAGGACAGCAGGAAAAAAAACAAAAGACCTCACTGAGAACATTCGAAGTGGAGCTGTGCGAGCACACAGATTAAGACGACTCTCTCCACGCTCAGGCCTGGCACCTCATCATCCTCTGCGCCTTCAACAAACAGTTTACAAAAACCGGAGACAATAAACAGTTACTAGACAACAATCCTGGTCAGAGTTCTTAACAACCAACATTAAATCCTGAGAGGCAGACGAGTAGGTCTCTTCTTGTTTTAAGCAACCCAATCAATTGGTCTTTCCTTAAGCGACTACTATATCATTTAACAACTTTCCATTAAAATATTTCTAATATTAATCCTCTTCCACTGCACGTCACCTCGTTATTCGCTTTTGAAAACCACAATTCTTTTGTCCTCACCTCATTAATATTTTGTTTCTATCACCCTCCTTGCTAGGTTAGTGCAGGGCTACTAACACAAAACACACAAGGTAACTATTAACATGCACTGTGCCCTTTATCAGGTCTCCAATAATACAAACTCAATGACGGGGGGGGGAAGTAGTACCTTAATGCTATTTGTATTAATAGTACTAATAAGTATTAACATCAATAACTTTGTAAGAGCCTTGAATTCCGTTAGCTCACCGTGGCATAAAAGACACTTGAAGTTACTTTCCAGAAGTTCTATAAAAAATTACGACACAAAAAAGGAGTAAGCATTCAAATCCCTAACTTATGGCGACGGGATACTGGCAGACGGTATCGTTGCTTGCCTTCTTTGTAACTGGTTGTTACAGCTGCGTAAAAGTTAAAAGTGCTGCACAGAAAATGGAAAAGTAGGAAACAACCAAACAAGAATCCAGAGGGTCAGTTATGACTCAGAAAAGGGCAAAAGAAAGAAAACTAAGAAGAAGCTGTCAGCAAAGTAAACATTCTGCGTAAACTCCCCAGGAACTAAATCTGAAAAGGCAAGTCCAGATATCTGGATCCAAATAAATTCTTCATTCCAAGTATTAGGAAAAATATAAATGCTAATGGACTTCTGTTCTCATTAACATCCGTGCTGCCACAAATCAACAGATGAGTAAAGGATGCTTATTTCTTACCATCGAAACACAAATGGACCAATTTTTTTAAAAAAAAAAAATGTATCTACAGCAACGCCAGTTGTGGACTACAGAACTAGTAAGCAAGCTACACTGAAGAGTTATGAATGTTAGAAATTGCATTACAGCAGCCTTTCAGAATACAAACAAGGATTTGAAACTTAGCAGGGAATTTCAGGTACTGTTGCCTACGTCACCCGTAAGGCACTCAAACCTGCCTGGTTTTAACCCCATACCACGTTCTGAAAACTGACCCAACAACAAAATTAAACAGTCCGGTAATGGATTGGCAGTAAGTGTACATTACCAGCAGGTCATTCTTAGGTCCCATTTTAACATTCCCATTAGCAATTTGAAAGAGGATGGGAGTGGCAAAGGCAAAGAAGCCAGAAGTCATTTGCAGATGACACCAAACTGGGTGGAGCAGTAAACAAGGACAAATATAGAAAAACACAGTGGGTTTTTACATAGACATCTAAGAACATTTCATACGGAGGAGAAAATGGAGCAGCACTGAGCACTCTTCCTGAACATATTTATACGGACTCTGCACTCATACAGCTGATCTTCCTGAGGACTAGCCCGCACCTAGACAATAGCTACTCTTGAATCGGTCTCTTACAACATAACGATACC
The DNA here is from genome assembly GCF_000690835.1 of Fulmarus glacialis. Lineage (NCBI taxonomy): Eukaryota > Metazoa > Chordata > Aves > Procellariiformes > Procellariidae > Fulmarus > Fulmarus glacialis. The sequence continues at coordinate 68,579 of NW_009224957.1, forward strand.
GTAAAAGCGTGTATTGGGAAAAATTACGCGTAACCATCTAAAACATCTCTTGAAGATGAAATGCTTGTTTAGTGCAGGAAGTGTGTCACAAAAATTGCTTTCCACAGACAGTGGAAAGCACGGTACTGACACGATCAGAACGATCTCAAAAACCTCAGCGAACACTACACAAATTGACGTGTCGTCCGGAGGAATACTGTAAGTGAAAACAAAACCGTTCCTATAGCTCGTGCGTTAACTGGGTGCACTCCCTCACAAGGAAAGAGGTAACCCAGTGTCATCGTGCCAGAGGCACACATGAACGCGTTTTAGGCAAAAATACGACTTACACAAGCAAGCGTCCTGCAAGGCGCGATGAAAAACAGAAGAGAGAGAGAGAAGACCACACTTACTTCACATTTTATTTGGCTAAGGCCGGGAAAAAACAACAACAACATTTACTATTTCAAAACAGCAGCCCCACAAGGCAGCCTGCCCTTGCCCAGACCGCGGGTGCGTGGAAGCCCCGGCCGGCCCTGCGGGCGCAGCAGGAGGGCGGGGGGCGACGGGGAGGGCAGCTCAAGGCACCCAGGCTCGGATTTAAAAAGCCGGGCTTTAGAAGCGCTCAGCCGGGCGGGGGGCCGCGGGGCAGGGGCAG
>NW_009224958.1:0-912 GCF_000690835.1 Fulmarus glacialis
CCGGGATCCGCACCGGGATCCACACTGGGATCCCAAGCCGGGATCCTGAGCCGGGATCCGCACCGGGATCCTGAACCGGGATCCTGAACTGGGACCCTGAACTGGCACCCACCCCGGGATCCTGCACTGGCATCCACACCGGGATTCTGAACTGGGAACCGCACCGGGATCCTGGACCAGGATCCGTACCAGGATCCTGAACTGGGATCCTGAACCAGGATCCTGCACTGGGATCCACACCGGGATCCTGAACTGGGATCCTGCACTGGCATCCACACCGGGATTCTGCCACACCGGGATCCTGAACTGGGATCCTGCACTGCCACACTGGGATCCACACTGGGATCCTGAACCGAGATCCTGAGCCGGGATCCTGCACTGGGATCCACACCGGGATCCTGAACTGGGATCCTGCACTGGGACCTGCGCTGGGATCCACACTGGGATCTTGCACCAGGATCCGTACCAGGATCCTGAACTGGGATCTGCACTGGGATCCCGCACCAGGATCCTGAACCGGGATCCACACAGGGATCCCACAGCAGGAACTGCACCGAGATGCACACCGGGATCCTGAACCAGGAACTGCACCAGGATCCTGAATCAGGATCCTGATTCAGGATCCTGGTGCAGTTCCTGGTTCAGGATCCCGGTGTGCATCTCGGTGCAGTTCCTGCTGTGGGATCCCTGTGTGGATCCCGGTTCAGGATCCTGGTGCGGGATCCCAGTGCAGATCCCAGTTCAGGATCCTGGTACGGATCCTGGTGCAAGATCCCAGTGTGGATCCCAGCGCAGGTCCCAGTGCAGGATCCCAGTTCAGGATCCCGGTGTGGATCCCAGTGCGGTTCCCGGTGCAGGATCCTGGTGCGGTTCCCAGTTCAGGATCCCGGTGTGGATCCCAGTGCAGGATCC
>NW_009224958.1:1104-2355 GCF_000690835.1 Fulmarus glacialis
CACTGGGATCTGCGCCAGGATCCACACTGGGATCCTGAACCAGGATCCGCACCAGGATCCTGCACTGGGATCCTGCACCAGGACCCCACAGCAGGATCCTGAACCAGGATCCTGCACCGGGAACCCACCTGCACTGGGATCCTGAACGATCCACACCGGGATCCTGAACTGGGAACCGCACCGGGATCCTGAACCGAGAACCACACTGGGATCCACACTGGGATCCTGAACCGAGATCCTGAGCCGGGATCCTGCACTGGGATCCACACCGGGATCCTGAACTGGGAACCGCACCAGGATCCTGCACCGGGAACCGCGCCGGGATCCACACCGGGATCCTGAACTGGGATCCTGCACTGGGACCTGCGCTGGGATCCACACTGGGATCTTGCACCAGGATCCCTACCAGGATCCTGAACTGGGATCGATCCTGAACCAGGAACTGCACCAGGATCCTGAATCAGGATCCTGCACTGGGATCTGCGCCAGGATCCACACTGGGATCCTGAACCAGGATCCGCACCAGGATCCTGCACTGGGATCCTGCACCAGGACCCCACAGCAGGATCCTGAACCAGGATCCTGCACCGGGAACCCACCTGCACTGGGATCCTGAACCGGGATCCTGCACTGGGATCCTGAACTGGGATCCTGCCGTGGAATCCTGCACCGGGATCTTGAATTGGGATCCACATCGGGATCCTGCAATGGGATCCTGCACTGGGATCCTGCACCGGGAACCCACACTGGGATCCTGTACTGGGATCCTGCCCTGGGACCCTGCGCTAGGATCCTGCCCTGGGAACCCACAATGGGATCCTGCGCTGGGATCCTGCACTGGGATCCTGCCCCACACTCTGCACTAGGGTCCTGGTCCAGGAACCCAGACTGGGATCCTGCACTGGGATCCTGCCCCGGCAATGCACACTGAGATCCTGCCCTGGGATCCTCCCCTGGGATCCCACACTGGGACCCATACTGGGATCCTGCCCCAGGACCCCACACCAGGACCCTCCCCAGGGACCCCGCACCGGGATCTTGCCCCAGGACCCTTCTGGGACCACCCTGGGACCCCGCACCAGGATCCTCCCCCAGGACCCTGCACCTGGACCTCCCCCTGGCACCCCACACCCAGATCCCCTCACTGGGATCCTCCACCAGGAACCCCTCGGGACCCGAGTATCCAGGGGGGGATCCCAGGCAGGATCAGGACCCGGGGGGATCCCAGGCAGGATCAGGGTCTGGGGGGGG
>NW_009224959.1:0-2831 GCF_000690835.1 Fulmarus glacialis
GTCTTGAACCTGATCTTCTCTTACGGTGGTGGGGACTTCATTCCCCGGGTCTCTGCCCTGAGATTTAGGCACTTGAGAGATGTAGGAGGAGCAATCACTAGTGAAAACAGGCAAAAAAGTTGTTGCGTACTTCAGCCTTCTCTATGTCTATTGTCACCAATCCTGTTTCATTTATCGGGGCAGGTACAATATTTTTTGTTTTCCTTTTGTGACTAATGTACCTGTAGAAGCCTTTCTTCATACCCCTTTCCAAATTTAGCTCCAGCTGTACCTTAGCTTTCCTGTTCCCATCCCTACACCCCCAGGCAGTATCACTATATTCTGGATGGATGCGTGTCCCTGCTTCCACTGCCTATGCATTTCCCTTTTGCATTTCATTTTGACTAGGGGATCCTTACTCTGTCATGCTGGTCTCCTGCCTTCCTTGCCTGATTTCTGTACAGCGGAATCAAGAGCTCTTGTGGTCTAAGAAAAATGTCTTTAAGTAGCTGCCAGCTCTCTTCTATTGCTTTATCCCTAAGGGTAGTTTCCCAAGGGGTCTCATCCACTAGTCCCTTAAACAACTGAAAGTTCACTTTCTTAAGGTTTAGGGTCCTGACTACATTTTTCACCTGGACTGTGTCCCTCAAGATCACGAATTCCAACAGGTCATGACCACTGCAGGTGAGGTTACCACTAATCTTGACATCTCCAATAAGCTCCTCTGCATTAGTGAGCAGCAGGTCCGGTAACACATCTCCTCTGGTTGGACTTTCTATCACCTGGATTAAGAAGTTATCTTCAATGCACTCCAAGAGCCTTGTAGACTGTTTGCAGCTTGCTGCACTGCTTTTTCAGCAGATGTCAGGATGATTGATGTCCCCAGCAGGATCAAGGCCTGTGAGCTTGATGCTTCCTGTAGTTCAGATAAGAACTCTTCATCAGCATCCTCCCCTTGAGCGTGTGGCCTGTAGCAAACACGAACCACAAGGATTCCTTTGTTGGCTTGGTCTCTAACATCCACCCATAAGTTCTCAACCTGTGCATTGCTGTTTTTCAGCTCTGTGCAATCAATCCTTTTATTTGTTTATGTAGAGGACAATCCCCCACCTTTCCTTCCCTACCTGTCCCTCCTAAACAGCTTGTAGACACTGACTGCAGCGCTCCAATCATGTGATTCATCCCACCAAATTTCAATGATAGCAAATAAATCACAGCTTTCCAGCTGCACAGCTGGAAATCTTACTATTTCATCCTTTCCTCTCCTGTATTACCGTACTACTGTTGAAGGTGTCCCTTGAATAGCATCTGTAAGGCAAATGAAATTGGAAGTGACTGACAAGCTTTCTCATATGGAAGGACCTTGCAAAATCAAGGGGGTTGCTTAAACATATGCTATTAAATTATAAATTGTTAAATCTCATCACATAATCCAGACCTTCAAAAATGCCTAAAAAATACATCTTTCTTACGAGTTTGCCTACATGTTATATTTTAATGCAATGAAATAGGGTAAAAAGCCCCAAGTATCTGTAGCTATATCCTTAGATGTCAAGACATGCCTAGACCATTCCTCACGCATTATTCTCCAATGCAACTACGTATCATCTCCTGAGAAGCCAGCACCTCTGAGGACACTGAATTCCCTTCCATAAAAAGAAGACCTGAAAAGAAGACCTTGTAGGCATTTCCAGAGATCAATATCTGCTTCTATATACTAGGTTATAACTTATTACTGGAATATTTAACTCTAAGGCAGTTCTCTAAATTGCAAAAGAAGTCACAAATAAATAGACAGACCCATCTTGCTATTTTTGCATTCCCCCAGATATTTCAGCCATCTTTTCAGCACTCACAAGCAAAACATCCCCAGTTGTGTATGCTTTGTTGAAATATGCATGCTATGGCAAGTAGCACTCTTTGGGGAATGTTGTAATCTTTTCTGCATGCACCACACGTGGTTCTGACATGGATAAACTACCAAAGTAAACAACAGGGAGAGGAATATTTAATGTACAACCTCCACCAATGTAATACAGAGTCAGAAACACACATGGCTGAGAAAGTTTTATTAAAACATGTCTACGGTTGAATTGAATGTTTATAAAAGATATTGGAACAGCAGCCCTAGAGACGGATGTTTTTTTATTCAGCCACACCAGGGGGAGAGCCCATATGTTTTTTTCTGTTACATTGAACAGACAGCAGCAGATGGGCATTTATTTTTGCCTAAGAAAGCATAGGAAGAGCATACTCAAGGGAAATGCAGCTATAGGACTAGATGCTACTGCACCAAATAAACACCGGCAGACATAACACATGCTATAAATCCTGTAAGTATGATCATTGAGGAAGGAACAAAAACTGCCAGTGTGCCTAATTTCCTTAACAGTATGACCCAGTCTGTACCCATATACACTCTGCAGCTGACTTACCTTCAAATATGTTGAAGTTTTCCATTCAAAGCTGTTTTGGTGACTGCAGACAGGTGGCTAACCCTGCTGTTGTCTGTGTAGGCTCTTCATTAAGCAGACCTCTTAATTTACTTCTCTCTTGATCTGTGAGGTAGCAGAATGTGTTTGCTTTGTGAGGCTTTGTGTTTGGAAAGACATGCTGTGTACAAGCCCTTCTGTAACAGAGGACAAAACACAACGCGAGCCTACTATTGGTGTGTTTGCTCCTTTTTGTAGTTCCTAAGCAGCTGTGCATCATCACAGACTCTCCTACACAAAACCCCAGACGCCAGCTTCATGGAAGAGCTCAGATAAGCTGACCAGCTGTAGCCTCAAGGTGGGACCAGATGTGGGAAGATGCAAAGATATGACAGGAAAACACAGTGGGGGGCGGGGGTG
>NW_009224960.1:0-48952 GCF_000690835.1 Fulmarus glacialis
ATTCTATGATTCTATGATTCTATATTTAGCAGAATAATCAGCCCCTTTGCTCTCGGCCCTGCCCATCAACCTCTCTTCTCCTCACATAAGCCCAACAACTTGATAGCTAAATGATGTGTCTATAATTTCTACAACATTATGAAACATTTATCAAAATTTATCAGAGCCAGACTCAGGTCATGAATAAAGCCACTGTACACTGATAAATGTTGTAAAGAACTAGGAATCAGGATTTGAAGGCTCTCTGTTCGTCATCTTTCATAATCTAAGTTAAAATTGGCTGCAATCAGTCCTGGAAATTAGACAGTCTAGCTACGGTTGTTTACTAGTAACTGTATTTAAGCTACTTTTGCCAGTATTCTATATTTACTTTTCTTGAGTATACACTGGTGTCTTTGACTGCATGGAGGGACAGAGAGTTGAAACAATGACAACATTTTCAGTGCAACATTTCAATCAAAAGCACTCAATTTAATATACAGGTTTGATAGTTTGTTTTGTCTAAGGTGGCTATTTTGCACACAGTTTTTTTTGCTTGAAATGGTTCCTGGCCAAAGCACCATAGATTTAGAATGATACGCTGCCATGTTTTTAAGGAAAATATGGTTTTGTTTAGGCTACAATTAGATGCTTTCACAATTTGTCTCTGCAAACTGAGACTGAAAACTCCAGAGTCAATTTGTTTAGTGTGAACTGAAGTAACATGTATCTTAGTAAAGAAACTTTTTCAACAAAAGAGCCTTCATCATAGTAAGACCTAAGAGCTTTCCTTCTAAAAATGTAGGGCTGCCATGCAATTTTTAACACACACCAATTCACAAGGCTACGAGCCATGTATTGTTTGGAAGCCATGGGGGTAAATCAAATTATCATGAATGACACTAATGATCCCATACTTGCCTGAACATAATGCACATTATATAGTCTTGCCTTTAGGGATTTTTTTTTATATATATAATTAGTATAAATGGCTTGCTCCCTCTCTTTTGTTGATTTTACAAAGAAACGCACTCAGGTACAGAGTCTGCCTTTCCCAGGTTAATTATGTGAGTCAAATCGGCCATGCCTATCATGTGAGAAGTCCCCGGGTAATGCCTTGGAAAGACCCGAGTGTAATAAATGAAGTAGTGTATCATAAAATGCATATGACTACCCTCTACTGGATGGAGCTAGAGCAGCTGAGCTGTCTCAGTGGATCCTCCAAGCCATGATTTAATAGAAGTCCTTTCGCACTGACTGGGATGGGTTGGGGTTTTCACAGAAGTGGATCTAAATGCAGTTGCCAAAGGGAATTCCTGGGCGATCAGGGTATGCTGTCCTTGGACAAAGCAAGCATTTCTGCTAAGTACAGGTCAATTATAAACACAATATACAAAAAAGCAAAGGCTATATAATGAGAAAAGACAACCATCACAGACTTTCAAAAATCCAAATGGTTTCTTTGCCTTGCAGTTTTCTTTCCCAGCAAAATCAGGCCAGATCCCAGCTGGTAAAAACTGGCAAATTTCCATTAGCCTGTGGGTCATTAACTCTGAAAAAAGGGCAGTTTCAAAACCAGTTTTGTGTATAGTGTTAGTTTCTGTCAGCGTTGCTATAAACAATCGAAATTGAAAGTATCTGGGATGATTACAATACCCATTTCTTTCTCTTGCCATTAAGAGATGTGTTCCAATGCAGATTTTCCTAAAACAATTTACACATATCAGAGCCTATATCTGACATGCTGAAATATTCAAAACAAGCTTAATCTACCTTCTAAATTCACACTGCTGCTGTTACACAAAGATAGTCCTCTGTTGTCCACCTATAACCATTAGACAAATTCTCAATGGCAGTGTTTTCACCTGCTAAAGGGAACAACTCATCCAAAATGGCTGGTGCAAATACTAAGAGCAAATAGAGAGCGGGTGTGCTCTGTACTTTCTGATCAGCAAACACCTTTCCAAGGAATCTCAATCCATGCCAAATGTAAAACAGGAAGACAGCATTATCATGCTTTTTATTATCTTCCTTTTCTGCCATGTCTATCATGCCAAAGATGCCAAAAAATTGACAAACATAAGACCAGGTAGAGATTTAGCAGAGGAGATGTCTAGAAAGGAGCTGGCTTCTTTCCCTCTCCTCAGGTTTTGCTTAGCATCATCTGATTGTGATCCCGTATCTGTGCAGCTCCCACATCCCCAGTGCAGCTGTGCCCTCCACCCTTCCCCAGCCAAACACAGACCAGTCCCCGGGGCTTTGGGACACTGATCAACGCACACCAAACAAGCTTGATCCAAAACTTGAATTTCACTGCCTGAATTTTGAGGAAGTTGGACCAGGAATCTGCAGGTGAAGCTGCTGTGTTCAACAGTCTTTATCTGCCCAGTTTCACAGCAGAAATAAAATATCCTTATGTCACGGCACAGTCATTTCTGGCACAATAGTCTATGTGGTACGTTAGCATTCACTGGAATCAATAGCGAAGCTTTCATTCCTGGTGAGGAGAAACTTTTTGTTCTATAAAGGTCAAATCTGGTAAGGGCAAAGCAAAACAAAAGGTATCTTTCTTGGCAAACTGACTGCTCTACCCAGTCATCCCTGATTTCATACTTGCCAGCATGCAAAGCAAGCATCCGTTTGTGAAATGGTCCGAGAGTCTTGCCTGGAAGGACAGCGGGGTCCACATCCCAAGGGATGCTGAGCACCATCTCTCTTCATGGTGACTATCCCCAGCTACTTCATAGCAACATTAGGAGGATAAAATATACAAATAATATCTTGAGAGTGCAGACACCTGAAGGCTTAAATAGTACTCCTGTGCCTGCTAATGCAGTTCTTTCTCTTATGCCTAATGATGCAATCAATTTTCACAGAATGGCAGAAATGAGGAATAAGACAGTTTACATTCAAAATGATTCTCTACAATATATTTTCCAGTTTTTCAGACAGTCTAGCTTATATTATTCATACAGTTGGGCATTTTCTATTTCCACTACGAAATTATTCCACTATAAAATACACCTCATTTTTAGGAAACCTTACTGAAAGATTAGCTTTAAATTTTCTTCTGCTTGATTTTGCCTGATCACCCCTACTTATTCTCTATTCTCTTCCAAGCAATCCCTCCCTTTCCTTGTTCTTCCCACCCCAGCCCTTTTTTAATTCCTTTAATCTTTCCTTAAAAGACTGTCTCTCTGTCCCCTTAATAATTTTTTAATTTCCCATCCTTTAGGTGAGTGCCAAAGATGCTAAAATGAGAAATGGATGCTTGCCATAAAGGAACAGAACTCCAAAACAGTTGAAATCATGAGAACTTGCAGGCCATTACCCCATTATGTGAATGGTATTTTTACAGCACTAGAAGTGAAGTAATGCAGCTACAAATATTCATGTTTTACATGTGCTGTCATTCTAGTGGCCCAGCTACAAGTTGCCTAAGAGGTACTGATGGAAGGTTAGGGATATAGCAGTCCACAGTTAAGAACCATGCTTCACAAAGGTTCCTTCCAGTCTGATCCCTTCAACTTTGTTCAGTGTTAAAAAGTCTTTCCTTTAATAAGTCCTAAATTTGCTGCTTCTCAATATCCATCTGTGAGGACAGATGATACAGAATCCATCACCTGGCCTTTCCTGTGATGTTCACTGTGTACTTCCAATACCTCTCCCTCTAAATTCAACACAGTCTCCTCACACCTGGAAGTATTTCTGATTGCCTCCTTTCAAAATCTGAACAAAAATGGCCAATAATCATCTGAGATAACTTTGGCATATCACTTCAGCCCAGAAGTAAGATATATACAAGATATATGAAGTGTAAAGCATGCTATTTAGCATCTACCTGGCTAGAAGACTTACACTTACTAAGCTAGTGCGCTCTGTGCATCTGATGCGTATGTCTGGTTTCTGTGTGTTTGTGGTCATCCTTTCACTCCTTGGCTTTGAAGGCAAAGCACAAGCTAAAAATGTTTTGTTAGAGCAAAGCATTGTAAACAGTGAACTCTGAGATCACTACGACCATGCAATTAAAAATGTCATTATGTTTGAGGATATGCAGGAAGATAAAAGTCTGTGAATAACTGTGATACTTTTAAAGATTTTCACATAATCTGCTTTTTTCTGCTCTCCCCATGTCTTGTCTGAGGAGACAATTTATTGCACGGAGGCAAGTGGGCAACGTGTCAAGCATTAGATGTGGTTTTGTTGAGAGCACCCCACACTGAGTCAGGTCTACTGCTGTTTCTCTGTGAGTGCAAGCAAGTATCACAAGGTAGATCTCTTGCCAGACCCCTTCTCCCTGCAGTATTAGAATGTGTTTTCAGGCATCCTGACTTGTGCCATTCCAGGACTAGCCCCCTGGGCCTTGTTTTACGTGGAGACAGTGTGCTTGAGATCTACGGGGAACCGGGCTGAGACTGTATCTCTTTATAAGGGAAAGCAAAGCAATTCCTACAGCTGGCCAGTTCCTGCGCAAAGGCAGACAAATGGAGTTGTACCCATTTTGAAATCAGGGGAAAAAAGGGCAGGATTTGTTTCATATGACTTTGTGTCATATGTGTTGATGTGTTGATGATACACCTTTCTCGAAGGCACAGACATAAAGGTGTTCTGTGCCTCTGGGTGTACTGAAGGGATTATTGTAAGGTGACGTGATACCTGGGATCGCAGAGGCTGGGCTCAGTGACCCAGATGGCCCTACCAGTTTTGCTTTGTGTTTTCCTTTTTGTAATACTCCATCTTCCTCACTCTCTCACTGAAACAGAGTGAAATCATATCAACATGGACACAGCAGATTAGTTTTACAAGGTTCCCACCAGTCTGACATTCATCAGTTTTCTAATCTAATAGTAACACAATACCCTTTACAAGTACATGTTGAAGCAGCATGCTCTCGGTCTGAGTCCAAGGGCTGCAGGTTAAATTGATACCCAGGTCCTGCATTCTACCAGCCGCTGACTGACTAACGTTATTTCTGACATTCCCAGGGCCTGGCAGCCCTCCATGCAAGGGTTAAAGGAAAGTTGTAAGCAACGGTTCTAAAACACTTGGAAGAATCTCCTTGAATCAAAACCATTTCATAAAAGGCTCTCTGCCAGGCAATAAAATATTTTTGATGGACTCTTATTTTATCATTACCCATGTAAGAAAAATGTATTGCAAGAATCCCAACACAATTCAGGGAAGTAATCATTTGCAGATTTAGTAGGCATTCTCAATTGGCAAAAATGAAAGATTTATTGTAGGGATGATGAAACAAAGAGCAGTTGTGCAAACTTTACTGAGCTGGATTATGAGAACATGCTTTTTCCATTTCCCACTTTTAAATGCCTTGGATGCAGTTTCAAAAGAAAGATCAAGACCAATTATTTAACACTGCAACTACACTGTACCTGAGTATAGGATCTCTTCACACATATGTTATCTGTACACAACAATAAAAGGAGATCGAGGGAAGACACTGCTATAGACAACAAAAGCAGACTTTGAAATAAAACTCACATTGTTCCTTGATTCCACAAGCAGCCCAGCGATGTAAATAGAGAAATCAGGCAATGACAAATGCCTGTGATGTAAATGCACAGCTATTTGAAATGAACCCCTTTTTGACTTACCCAAACACAGAAAATACAGGTGTCCTTGAGACAGAATACAGGGCGCTGAATACTCTATAATGGCAACATTTTCTTTGAAAGTCACTGTAGAGCTGAATAAAATAGCTGTCTTGCATCCCGTTACTCACGTGAATAACCCTCTGAAGTAAAAGGGACTTTCTGGTCAGCAAAGGTGCATAGTCTCACACTGACTTTCAGAAATAGGTGGAAGAGAAAACACTTTGGGAAGAAGGAGGTCTTTTTCTCGCCTTTTCTGCCAGGCACTCAATGTATGACTTTTGGCACTTTGTGGCTGAGCCATTCTGGGCTCGTGTACCCTGGTGTAAATTCAGCGTTTCTTTACAATTACACCAGTGTAACCAGGGACAGAAAGTAGCAGAGTAATTTGCCTTAATTCAACTGTATCTGGAACTTGGGCACAAGAGTTTTCACCGCACAGGAAATGCCGTAGGCAGGCAGAAGCTTGAAAGAGCTTTGAGATTCTCAGCAGAAGGAACCATTAGAGATGCAAAATAGCATTAAGGATGCGTGACGTTATTCGCCTCACTACCTCACTGTGATTATTCACCCTCACTGTGCTCCAGAGAGATTTATTTCATTGTACGTGTGAGGAAATGGAGATCTAAGGTCAAAATTTCCAGAAGTGCTCATGAAATTTCAGTAACTCAGTTACACACTGTCTGGTTTGAGAGAAAGAGGACCTCAACTGTTAGAGCAGGGTACCTCCAAAATAAAGCTATCCAAAACCAGGGCCTGCTTTTGAAAATCTTGCTCAATGTGAGTTGTCAGACGCCAGAAGGTCAAGTTTTGATATATTTAGTTTAAATAGCACATTATTTTTTTACTAGGCCCACTGGACTACTTGCTAAACAAGTGAGTGAAGGTTTCAGAATCTGGCCCATTGTGAAGCCCAAGCCGATATAAACACCCTGTGCTGTGGAACGATGGCTTTTTATTTCTCATCCGATTGTTAAAGGCTAACTGTTGCTGGTTTGCCCCGAAGTAATGAACAAATACATCACATTTAGAACTGAGATCCAACTGCATAAATGACTGTATAAAGTTTTTAATGTGCACTAAATTCCTCTTTCTCCCTTGAGACTATACTATACAGCCTCTGTGCTGCCTGCAAATGCAGATTAACATTTTTATTAAATGACATATGTTTCACTAATACAGAGTATTAAAACGTATTGGCCTAATAAGAAACATTAATGAGTATATCGTTGGCATAGTTTTAAAACAATATTTAATTTTACTGCTTTTTAATTTGACCAAGCCTTCTGCCAGGTGATTCAAACTATTTTTCCTTCTTGAGGTTAATCACTGTTCAGAAAGGCTAAATCACTGAGAGTTCAGAACAATTCCATGCCATTTTAATAATCCCCACAGAACACATACATACAAATAAAATAAAGCCAAGCACTTAACCTCAAGAACACAATCACAAAGACTGTTTAAAATTTTAGAACTTTCAAGCTCTCCACCTTCTAAATGACAAGATTAATAATATTCAGATGCAAATTTTTTTTTAATGAAGTTTGAGGGGGGTAAAAAATCTTCTCTCACTGCTCCTAGATACTAAATAACTGCAGACTGCCTTCAAATCACTGAACGCAACCTTCTCTCCCAGATCTTCTGGAGACAACTCACCCTGCCAAAATGATGCTGGACCCTGCAGAATTATAGTTTTAGGACCCGACTGCTGGGGTACCCGCACCTTTGAGGTACTCTTGAGGTGTATTAAGACATTCCTTCAGGAAGCAGGTAGTTCACAATTATATTTACTGCTCTGTAAAGCTTATGATTAGAATGGAGAATGCATCTGACTAGTTGAGGGTGTATCACTTGATCTTTACTACTGCGCAGATTCATATAGTGAAACTGATGGACGATTCACTCCCAGACAGGATGCATAGTGAGAAAGAAATCTTGTCACACTTTTGCTACATGGGAAACGGTGAAATACAGAAATCCTTAAGAGTTATTGCAAACCCAGTGCTTAGAGGCTGGAAAGCCTTTCCCTTTTTGCATCTTCAGATGTGATTATTTGATAGAATTCATTGATCTGCATGGCAAAGAAAGTGATCTTGTGGTGCAGCTGGAATGAATTGGGAGTTAAGAGGCTGTTTGCAAGATATCTTCAAAAGGTGATGCCCCATGAGAGGTTTATAGGTCTGTGCTGAGACTGGGTTTGAATAAATCTAAACGTGGAGTATCATCCAGAGCCAGGCCACAGCAGAGCTGGAAATAATTGTGTGTGTCTTAAAATGAGAGAGAATCACTACTTACTGAGTTTTGTGGGACAAGAGGATAAAGATAAAAACATGGTATCGAGACGTCATTTTTGTGTGCAAACTGGGCAAAGGGAAGGGAAAGGAGCCTAGCAGAAATTCTCCAAAAAGACCTGGGAGACGTGCCTAGAAGTTTGTCTGGCAGCCAGACATTGTAGGTCACAACTAATAAATTTCACTTTTCTAAGCTGGGCATACTTTAGCCTGTATTATTTGACAAAGAATATGAATGACTTTGCTCGGCGTGGAGGAATTCTGATACAACTACCTCTTCTATGTGCCACAACAGTGCCAAGCAGCATAGTCACTGTGGAGAACCATTTCTAATACAAAAATGTTTCCTTCCTTTAAGATGTTCTTTGTCAATCAGAACATTGTCAGGTATTTTTCAAAAGCTCAGAATGTTTAGGATTCTGACAAAGATCTGCTTTGTAGGAAAGTGGATCATTTTCCTTCTACTCAAATCATGTCACAGTTGGAATTGTGGTAAAAAAATATGTATTTCAGTAGCCAAATCAAAACACTGAAGAATGAAGAGAAGAGAAATCAGTCCAAGATGAGATGAAATATAATTGTTTGGGGGACTGCACTAACAGAATAAAAACACTCAATAAATCAAATGGGGAGAGCTTTTAAACAACCAAAAAAAGCATCTTTGTTTAACACTTTTTCATTCTGAAATGGAAAGTCAAAAAAGATGGGTTAAAATACAGAAACATTTCATTATTTCTAAAATAGTACACTGTTTAGAAAATGTCAATAGTAACAAAATCCTCCAGCCTTGTTCCCTGTCCCCCCATCATTTTGTTTTCCAAATTGAATGTGACCCAGATTTCATTAATGGCTTTCTTCTCAAAGCTCTGTTTTACAATGATACTACTACTGGTTTGAAAAAACTGGCATGGAATACCTAGTAAAATTTCTAATGTGGAACATGGAAATGAATATCCATCCTTGTGCCACAAGGCTATCTGTTCCCTAAACCACTATCTGCTTAGACCTATCACCTTACCTTCAGTAGATACTAAGTATTATTAGTGGAAATTATCCAACACTGTGAGAACCATAATAGTGGTAATTAATTACATTATATTCTATGGCAGTGAGTTTCATAAGGTGAGTATCCACTATGTTGTGGTGATACTACTATTACTATCCCACTTTGTTTCTTACTTAAAAGACTGAACGAACAGCAATATCTACACACAGTGACTCGCTCTGTATACATATGCCAGGAAAACTTCAGGATAATTATGTTTCAACCAGGTCCCAAATTACTTAATAATTTATCAAGTTAAATGAAATAAAACCTTGTGGAATTAAATGCTCTTGTAGGATAAAAAAGTACGTACTTGAAAGCCCCCTCCATGGAAGTTCCATGCTATACCTCTAACTACCATATTCCATTCATCATATCTCTTCAGTATCCTGTATAACATTTTTAAGGCACGCAACTGAATTTGAAAGCCATTCTGGGTACTGGCAGCAACAGTCGGAATTTACTTCATTTGTATTTATTTAGATTTATGCAAACAAAAAAACCTGAGAGCATGCCAGCCAGACCTAACCCATAGCAAACTGCTGGAAAAGAACAAAAGAGGCAGCCAGCCCTGCTTGGTCAGAGCAGAATTCCATCTGGCCCAGCATCCTATACCTTTTTCTATCAACCTGATAAAGCAGATGCACCTCACAGAATGTCCTGAAGGTCAGCAATCCCAGGGACACATTGGGAAGCTGCTAATCCCTCAGGGAAAACAGCGGCAGCTACTCCCTCTGCAGCTCAGCTCAGGAAGGCAGGTCTCAAGCCCCTAAAAGCACCACACCATTGTGCCATACCATTGCGCTGTACTTTCTCTCTGCACTAAGAACTGCAGATTTGCATTTCTGTCGTACTGCACTGAACATGGGACAATCCCACCCACAGCGGAATCTGGGCCAATAATTTCTACAGCTTTTGCTCTGCAAGATCTGCTAGTGTGGAGCTCTCCTGTGGACAGACAAGAGTTCAAATTCACCAACTGCCATCGGGTATGAGCTGACACAATGCCAAGCCTAAAGCCATTTGCCAGCCTGCCCTCCAGTGCTGGTGCATGCTTAAACCCATTTGTACTCTCGTGTAATCTGTAGCTGGTTTTTGTAAACAAACAAACATTGTATTTTCACAAAACCACTAAACTGTTGTCTACTCCTCTAATCAGAATGTTTTTAATGTTGCAGTTCCTTGACAGTATCGGAAAATGCCATCAGAGACCTAATAAAAAGAGAGATCTCTGGTGAGGCAGCTCTGATAGAATGGATGTTTCCTACTATTGACTTCAAAGGAAAGAAAGTGAGGCTAATATTATTGTTGTTTTTTTAAAGCACTCCTTTGGCATCAGTGCATGACACCCTCCACTCCAAAAGCTGAAAATACTTTCCAGACTTCCATAACATTCCCTCCAGTCAGGCATGGAAACTTATTGTTTAGGTGAAGTACCTCAAAAGCATGTAAGCTGGTGCATGCAGACCTATTTTCCCTGCAGATGCAGAATTGTCCCTTAGACTCATCTGTAGATGTAGCCCGTAGAGATCTCATTACTCACCGTGCATTGCTAGACACATGCTTCCCACTGACCGCAGACAGCATAATACTTGCTATCTACTGAGAACAGAGATTCCGCATTGGTTTCCTTAGCAGCAGAAGCAGTAATACTAATCTGCTCAATAGGCCCCTTTCTCCTGTAATCGTAATAACCAGGTTGCTGCCCATGAAGTGTTACAAACGTAGCCGAGCCTTCTGATGAAAGTTGTCACAGGTTTATGACATGTCAAACTACTTGTGTCAGAGATGTACAGTAAAAATAACAGGAAGTTCAGCATCTGTACAAAAAATTGTTTCATAGGTAAATTGTAAATGGTTAGTTTGTGTGATGCAGTGATTTGAACACAAGATCTGCGCTGTAATGCTGGAGTTGCCTAAAGATGCCTTTAGGCAAGTTAGTTATCTTCTCTATGTCTCAATTTCCCCATGTTTAATGCAGTACCTTTAGTGTCTCACCCTTAGGGATTCAAAAGAACTGACAAGCACAAGTGCTGAATTTCACTGTGTACAACACAGCACCCAAATCACTGCATCAACACTATTCCCAAACTGAGTATGTTGCATATATACAAGAAAAAAAGATTCTGCTTAAAAGTCTTAACTAACTAGGCAGGAACACAATGTCACAGACAGGTCTAGAACATACTCAGGAGGCATTTTTTTCTTTGAAATACATGAACTAGAGACATCAACAATGGCTATTTTCACTGTCAGCTCCTTTCATGGATATCACATACATTATGATACCCAATTTCTATAAACACTAATTGCGTATGTAGAAATTATGTAAAGATAAATATATTTACCCTGATCATATCTGTGGAGGCCTGCCACGTAGGTTCCCTGAGCACGTATGCATGCAGTGATGGGAACTTAATTTTCTACTCTTTATGAAGCCATGAGAGTGCAAGAGGGTAAACTGATAAGCCAAGTATGGATTTGTCCAAATCAAACAATTCTAGACAACTAAATGAGCAGCTCTATATTTACATTTGCAAGCAGAGGCTTAAACTGAGGATGCAATAGCTGGAGATCAGCAGGGTTCTACCCACCAAAGTATTGGAAGAACTGAAAGACGGCAAAAGATGCAGCTATGAGAAACGTTTTTTTTTTTAAATAAAAACCATTTAAGCTTGCTAATTTTTGCTGTCTCAGACAATCAAAATTCCAATTGTCTGGGACATCAAATCTAAAAAAGCATGAAATTAATCTTCAGAAGTTAAAGTCGTAAAGGCATTGCATCATTATTTTTTTTGGATATATTTTTGATTATAATGCAGATGAACCCCAAATTTAATAAAACTAAAATAACATGAGTTAAGTATGAAACATAACAGGATATTGCAAAGAGATTAGGTAGTTTCCTTTAGACTACTTGCAGAGCCCAAGGAAAAACCAAACTGAGGGACACAATGACGAGAAGGCACCGCTTAATTAGAATATTTAACAGAATATGAAAACAGAATACTCATAGTACTGGTTTTGGCAATGAAACACAGCGAGCAGAATATGGACCCAAAACATCAGTAGTTCTCTACACCAGATACTGTTTTGCCTGTCGACTGTCTGTAGTAAAGAAAGAAGCAGGCTAGCTAAATTTAAACCAGCTGTAACGATGAGAGTCTTACAGTTGGACTGAAGGAAGCTTACCTCATGAAAGTATTGTGGAAACTGCTGTTGGAAAGATAATAAAAGGATTAACTGCAGTTTTAGTGAACCATTTACTTTTCAATCAAAATGTCTCGTGTATTTCCTGTTCTCAAGTAGCTTGAATTCCAAAATTCCTTTGTCTATTACAGTACATAGTAGCAAAGCCTGTCATAAGAAATTAATAATTTTACATGGAAAAGTACTTTTATGTATGAGGTGGGGTGCTGCTCGCTGTTAGCTTCTCCCGAGCAGTTCAATACCTAGTCAGCCAATAATCTTACAGAGAAGAACAAAATTAAGGGCTTAAAAAGAAAGTACAATGGGTAATTGTGAACAGCGAAAGAAAATCTCCACTACAAATACCAAGAGATGTAAAGTTACTTTAACAGGGCTACAGCAAAAACGAAACAAAATCTCAGACCTCTATAGACAGAGAATGAATTGCCTTTTTAATTTGCAGGAATAACAGCACAATTATTACCACATCAAAAGAAAAGCCATCATTTAAAATGACATGACATCACCGCACAATGAAACACTGCACAGCAACCCTTGTTTAAAGTGGAATGGAATTCGCTGGGCAAATAATCCCCACTTGATATTAATAAATTTAAGGAGCCGTGTTGTGGCTTTGGATCTTGTCCGTGCTAGGTCAAGGTCTTTCCAGGGTAGAAAACTAAATTTGCAAATGAGACATATTTTTCATGTGCTCACTTGGATCCAGCTTTACTCCACACAGGATTCCAGGTTGTAACATTTAATACACGGATACCTCTGCTGACAGTGGAAGGGTCTTATTCTGGGAACAGAAGAGTTAACTGCAAGTTGTGCAATGTGAAGCTCCTGATTCTGATTGGGCCATTCCATGTATGGGAACAACTACAATATCTGCTCAAATAAAACAGATCTTTATGTACGTACATGCCAAGGCTATATACATGTGCCACGAAGGCTGTCTGCAATATCAGACGCGAGGGTTTTTCCAACCTATTCACTATGTGAAACCTTGAGATGTTACCAAAAGACGGTTCTTTAATGCAGATGAACATAATTGAAAGGAGGAAATTTTTAGCATTTGCTAAGATATTACATGATTTAACATCTCTGGTTTATCCAGTTTCCTGTAGGAATGGGAATGTAACCTTAGAAATCTGCTATACAATACCTGTCAGATACGCATTTTGCAGAAAAAGACAAAAGTTCCCTCACCCATGGAGTCTACTGAATCTTTCAGCAACATAGTAAAGCTAATCAGGGTTTCACGTTTTAAGTGTTTCTTTTAAAAAGTGTGAGATAAAAGTGGGGCAAGACTGATCTCATTCCAGATGATAAAAACACTAAAACCAAAAAGTAGGCTAAAATAAAATCTATAAGTATGCTTTCACAGCTTGCTTACACTTTTGTTTGGAAAGAGGCAACTAACTTGCATTATCCTTTGATGATTTATGACCAAAAAAAAGATATTCATAGGAAGCTAAATTCCTTTGTACTTTTACAAATTGTGATTGAGCTATTTCTGGAAACAAGCAAGTCAGTTCTTTTTCTCAAAGGAAAAAGAAACAGGTAAGTCTTAGAGCATTTCCATTTTATCTTAGACAATTTGATGGTGTTCTCTAAATATCTGCATTGTTTCCAGTATTATTTTAGGGAATACCCACTGAACAGTGCAGACATTAAGATAACGTTTTTCATCTATACAATGGAAGTAAAGAGATAATCAGAAAATTTTTCTCTGTAAAACATTTTGAATACTGTTGTTTTCTTCCTTCTCCCTTCCATAACCACTGCAGGCCAGCAAGCTTTTTCTTGAACAAATTAAAAAAAGTAAGCTTTTTATATAAACATTCTTTCCTATTCCTCCATAGAAAGCTACAGCTTGCCATAGAAAAGTTTGTCTTGATCTACCTTCCTTACAAGCATTTTCCATTATACAATTCTCCGATCAAAACAATAAAATAGACATATAGTCAAAAATTCTGTCTGTCAGGAACCACAACCTGCTGCCATAACCATTCCCTTTGTTTGTACTTATTTGTGTGTGTGTGCCTGCGTGTATGTGCATGCATGCACACGCGTACGCGTGTGGGTGTTACAAATAAGACTTTCCAAATTTCATGGCCCAATTTGGAAGCTTATGTCAAACTTGTTTTGCTTCATCTGTTTCAGTCAGGGTCTTATATCATTGTTGTTTCAAACATGTGGAAAGCTTAATGGAAGTCATTAACTTTTATTTTAGTTTGGCCATATTGTCATCATGGTGGGCAGATGCAGAGATGGTGTTATTCCCAAGATTCTCTTTTTGGAACACTGATGTTGTTTACATCTTCTTGATCAGAAGAGAACAATGGTTTTTACTTATTTTTAAAGCTCTGTTTTGCAAATTAAAAAAGCCCCTTACAACCTTTGAAAATGTAATTAAATTCCTTTTATTCTTTTAACTGTTAAAAATCCTTAACAAGTTCCTTTTTCTTTTCTAAACTACCATTTGAAACTTTTGCACTCAAACTCTATGGGTTATTGTTCAGCTGAAGGAATGAAAAGAATTTCATTAGATGTGTTTTATGTTTCTTGACTAAAAATGTCACCCGAGGCTCAGTGACTTGTTTTACGTTAAATGACTGCTGCGTGCTTTGATCATCACTTTATTAATGCTTTAATGAATATTAAAAAAATAAAGCACTGTATTAAAAGTTAAGCTCTCATATAAGGAAACGGAATCCCTTTTCCAAGAACTACAATATTTCTTACTCAAACATTTCCTTCTAGATTAAGGTTTTCTCCAATTCCCCTTTAGCCTGCTGCAGACTAAGTTACAGGAAAGCACAACAATTATATTGGAATAAGACTGAAGAGAGAGCAAGAAAGAAAGTAGAGTAGTATGTTTCTATTCAAACAAATATATTCCAGACTTACCATGCACTTGTTTGGTTTTTCTCCAGAATGAACCCTCATATGAATCAGCAGTTTGTAACGAGCATTGAAGGGTTTATATCGGCGGACACAGCCTGCCCAAAAGCAAGTGAAGTCCTCTCCTTTCCGCTGGTCAATGTGAGTCTTTTCTATGTGTCTGACCAGTTCGTCTTGTTGGTCGTAAGTGGCACTGCAGTCAATCCACCGACAGACCTGTTTGCCATTGCTGAGGTCCTGTTCATCCCCGTCGCCGGGCTGAAAGGACTTCGGAGACATGGGGGCGTGTAAGTGAGGCAGCGGCCCTTGAGTTTGGTTTAGTTGCTGGTGTAGATGGTAAGGGGGAGGCAGCCCCTGATGATGTCGAAAAAGATCAGCAGTGGAGGAATAATCGTCAGCTGGTTCTTGTTTTAAGAAACTCACCTTTTGGGTGCTGTGCGAGGTGTTTTGATGAGGAATGCTAGTACCATTCATCATAAGGCTGAGGCTTCCATTCTCCTCGACTTGCTGCATTTGTATCTGCTCACAGTCACCTCTGTCACATTCAGCAGAAATAGGTACAAGACATGCTGGAGGGGAGGGAATACTGCAAGGGTTTCCAGGCTGAGAGCAAGACTGGGGCCGAGAGGATTTTTGAGCACTGTGATGACTGATCTCCACAGGATGAGAGGAAATGCCAGCTGAATTAGTTCGCAGTCCATTCACACAGGTGACCAGTGACGTCTGTGATGTGCGGATGATAGCTGTAATATCAATTCCTTCAGCTGAAGACGGCACAACAGAGATGCATCTCTTCTTCAGGTTGCTTGTTTGTAGCCTGGCCGAGTGCTGAGGGGTGCCAAGCGACAAAGGACCCAGGGAGGAGCTATGTTCATTATTAAACAAGTAGGATGAAAGTGAATTTGTAAAGCTATTATTCATTAGGTCTATTTCAGGATGCAGACTACCGGAGGCTCTCAGCTCCATCCCCTCTGTAATCCTCCTATGTGTGGAAGCCTCAGACAGAACCTTATAATCACTGGGGCATTCTTGTTTAATGTGCTGAGCCGGGTGACTTCCATTCAGGCATGGAGCAGCAGAATCTACTGAGTCTTGAAACCTGGGTGACCTGTAATACAGTTTTCATTAAGCATCACCAACTACCACAGGATTTATGATTTTTGTACAAGATGCAACACTTGTTAAGCCCTGGAGAATGGAAACACTTGCTCTCTGCTGAATGTTGCCTGCCTAACGCAGCAATTACACCAAAAAAATCTGCAATGCTTCTTCTACAACCCTTGTAAAGGCAGCATCGTTTTACACAGGATTAATTTTACACACTGGATTACGCACGAAACAGACAATCTCCCCTCCACTACTATGGGCAGTTCATCAACCACAATCTAGGTTTTCAATGCATAATAGATTGGGCAAAACAATAGCTGAGAATGAAGTTTGAGAGCTTTGGGCATTTTTGAATTATTCAAATATCGGCATTTTCCTCAGAGCACACTGGGAAAATGCCTTGGCATTCTTGGTCACACGAATCAAAAAAGGCTAGCTGAGCTTTGCTTACATGTCAGAGAGATGCTTTCCTTTGCTAAATTAAAAAAGGAGCAAGATCAGTGGGGAAAAAAGGAATACAAAGAAAGAACGGCTCGCTTTCAACCAATGGTCAGGAGTCGATGAGAGATCAGCTGAGTATTTACTTCTAAGAGGTCTACAAAAGATAACTAAGAAAAGTTCACAAATGGTAGATTTAAACTGGCAGTCTATGTATTGCCATTTCCATTTTTCCTACTGAAGAATACATGGGTCTGCAAATAAAAACAAGATTGCTCTGCAGAAGTGATTTTTAATCTTTTTTGATGTGTGCTGAATCCAACCACTCAGGAAGACGAACCTTGAGGAACGCCACATAAACATTTCAGAAAAACAGTGCATTTCGGAAACGTTTCCTCCTAACATTTTCTTCCAAGCAGTAAGCAATTGGTTTATGCCTTAAAATAAAACACTTTATCTCAGCTATAAATGTTTATTGTGGATGACCCAACTGTATTTTTTCTTAGGACCAGTGGGTGTTCCTTATATATCCCTAAAGCATAGTAGGGTTTAACCTATGGCTTCATCATGCAGTGATATACCGGACTGAGAAGAGGAAACAGTACATCTGTGTGCAGGAAAGCTGTACCTGAACTAATAAACCCTCCAGAGAGGTGCTCCATGGCTCTTACACTGACATGTTCCACTTAAATGAATTTTATGCTTTTTTGATGCTAGCACCACAAAAGCTGAAGAAAACCTGGCCATTTGGCAACTTGTGTGTGACACCACAGCTAAGACAAATCCAACACATTTTAAAGCATGAAACACGTGGTATTTTGGACATATACATACATTAAACTGCAAAGCTGCTGAGTAAACTGCATTTATTTTACGATTTAGATGATTTTATCACTATTATTTCCATTAATCCACCACTAACATTAAGATGGGAAGCTGAGACAACTTCTAACACTTCCTTGGTAACAGCTCTCAAAGAACTACCAATTAGAAAAAACAAAACAACAACAAAAAGCTTCAAAAAGACTTCCTTCCCATGAAATTAAGGTTGTCAAAAAATGACACCTCTCTAAGGCACACAACTGTCAACACTGCATTCACTAGTAACAGGTTTCTAAGCTCCAACAGTTTGCAGCCAGTAGGGCTTGATATAAAAAACACTTTAATGTCATGAGAGAAGTGAAATTCCCCACCATTCATTGTTTCAGAACAATCAGATCTTGCACTTGCCACCAGAAGTTTAAAAAGACTACATTTAAAAATTTTAGAGGTTTCCATAATCCATTAGTCATAATTTCTCCCTTTAGGTTTCCACAGTTGTTCTCAGGGTAAACTTAAAGCACCTGGTTTTGCAGATGGTAAATTAAAAAAAAAAAAAAACAAACCCAACAAACCCAACAGTATTCATACATTATTTTTTAACATTTACAGAACCATATGTCTGTAAAATATGTGGCATAAGCATATGTAAAAACCTTTTATTGCATATATTTGGAGAACCCTGCCCTGCTTGCTTGTAGCTTCATTGCTCAGTAGAAAGCGTGCTGTTGTGCACTCATTCTGAGAAAGTTTTACAGCATACCATGCCAGGCGCAATATTTCCTATTACTTAGTTTCTTCTGTACAAGAACTCTTCTAAATAATTCAGTTTGTATCATAGTTCAGTGGTCCCAAAGCCTCAGGCTAAAGTAAACACAACACATTTCTTACAGCATATAATGCTAACCCAAGCCTTACATTTCAGCCTGTGATAACTGGTGACATACTATTAAGCTTTATGTAAAGGTCCCATCTTGCCAGAAATCCATGTGAGGAGTTCAAGCTGGAGTCAGTGCAGGGTACCTGCAGGATGGATACAAACATCCTTGTCCTGAGAAACATTAGGTTCCCAAAAGTCTCAGCAATATCGATCTGCATTTCCAGCACAAGGTCTTACTCAGAGTCAGGACTGTATTGCTGCGATGCTGCAGTGCAGAATATGAGACACACAAAAGAGGGGAGTTTTGAACCAAAAGGCAAGCTGGAATACCTTATTTCAAAAGCAAATGAGATGAAGGCACTGAATTCATGCTTCCCATTGCCACATCTGTGTCTTACCCATGCTCTGCCTACATAATGATAAGCGCAGGCTGCTTGTGCAGATCAGAAGCAAGTCTTTTCTGGGAGCTACAGTTTCCTCTGTAGCACTGTATATTTAAGTACATTATATACCCTGTATTAGTTAACTCTGCTGGGAGAATCTGGCATTCTTTCAATTTCCCGATGTTTGAGTGTTAGGGTACTTAATGTCAAGGTGGCATTAATGCAAACTTTCTGTATTCCTGGCAGAATTTTGCCATCACTGTTCTAGGGAAAGCCCTACTTGTTCCTCCCAGTCCTGGTGGCTGGGGGGAGAAGGGGCACAGAAACAAAACTGATATGAGAGAGAGACAAGGTGTCTGGCATCCAACATGGTGGGTGGCTCCTCTTATACCCATTGACTATTTGCTCCTGTAATGGCATCTTGCTATTACAGCCAGGGATCAGCTACCAGGCCTGGTACACACAGGCCATGCTGGCTGTAAGGATTTCATAATCTCTGAACAGTAGCAAAATATAAATGCATATGAAACAAACAGCCAAGCGGAGAGCAAGAGGGGCAAAGATAGCAGGACAGTGTAAAGAGCACTGTGTGGACACGCGGGTCAGCATGAGCGGCTCTGGGGCGCTTCCAGATGAGCAACCCTGGAAGGGAGTAGGGTCAGCAGGAGAATATACCCCACAAACCTCTCTTCACAGGGAGCATCCATATACCAGGGATGTCTGAGGCAACAGAATTGCTGCTTAAGCACATGAAAGCTGAGTGTAAGGCCTTCGAAGAGTAAAAGCAGCCTCTCAGAGGATACTAAGGCAGTGTTTCAAAAGAGACTCCCTTACGTGGTAATTGGAGCCAGAGCACGAGGCCAGTAGCACCATGCCAGAAGTACTGCAGTTTCCAACTGCCCTCAAAAGAAAAGATGACTGTATCTGAAATCTCCAGATTATTTACAAAACATGCATGCCTTCAATTGCCACTGTAAATGTGCAATCAGTGATAACTGACAGTTTTAAGAAGCTGGAGGGGATTGTTCTGCTGCACATCCAGGGACCCTTTGCAACACTATCTGATTGCTCTGATGTCTTCCCTGGGTTTTATATGCCGAGCACTGAGCGCAGTGTGGGCGGGTTTGCTGTGTCTGATAATGGATTATTTGACGAAAGGCCAACATTAGCTGTGTGCTGACTCCAGTTGTGGTAAAGAAGGTATTAGGACTTTTCCAGTCCCACACACGTTGCATTCACAGATAGCATGTAGCAGCAATTATGTTGCACAACTTAAAAGCTATTAACTGAGTGGCGAAAAGGGGCCAGGAAGAAGAGGGATTGTGATTCTTGGATTAAGGCAGTCATCCCTAGAATACAGTTTCCGAGAGAAAATGATTCAGGAAGAAGCTGAAGGGGATAACAAGTTTCAGTGCACTGAGGGAAGAAAGGACAAAGCCAATCATAACCCCAAATCTTGAGGGAGATTTTGGATTGCTAGGGGAGGTGCTCTCTGGTTTGTTTGGGTTTTCCTTGGACATTGCATATCCTAGAAATGCAGAGTGGTTCAAAGCTCAACCCAGAGAGATTGTTTTAATTTGTATCTCGCTTTATTTCTGTGCTGGTCACTAGAGCTGGACAGAATAATCCAACAGAGTTTGCCCCGACTTCTGTGTGCTCAGGTATCTGTACATTCCAGACCTATTTCTGTCATCTATTTTGATTCTTCTCATCTAATGAAGGCTGAAATCTGGGAAGGCACAGAGCACCCTTGACTCCCATTGACTTCACTGAAACCTGATGGGCATTCACCCCCAACTCAGTTATGTTCTTCTGTTTTCAGATCTTCAGGGAAAGACCATGTTTTCTGTAACTTGCTTGTCAAGAACCTTTAGCATCACAAACACCATGAACAGAAATCGTCCAAACTGCTGTCCACCTTCTCTCACATGCCAAGGTTTTGGCTCTGGACCATGTGTCTCGTGAGTAGCACAGCGATAAAATTAGACACTGTGTCTATGAGGTCCATAGAGCAGAGCTGGGCATTGGCTTTACCTTGCAAATCCCATGCAGACAAAAGTAGTATTAGCCAGGTGGACATACAAGCAGAGCATGACCAGTGGGACACACAAACAACCCGTAAAGGAATGGAAGGGTCCTTCGAGATATTCTCCAAACATTTCCAAACTGTTGCTTAGAAGCAGCAGAGCCTCAAGGTTTTAGACCATGCTGCAAAGCAAAGGGGAGAGAATCAGGCCTATCACCTGCTACTTTCTCATGTTATGCAGCAGACAATCCTTTATGTTGTTCTGGGAATCCTCTTCCAAATGGGGGCTGGAAGGGGTTCATATTTCTGAGGGCAGGTACTGTGATCCCCGGTATGCAGGTATCTGTCATTTCCTCATTACAGATTTTATAAAGAGGTTCAAAAAGATCTAAGCAGAGTACTCTCTTCCTCCTTTTGTTTGCTACTGCCCTAATTATCTTTGTTTCATAATTGTCCTCACTGACAGAATAAAAAAAGGTTGGTAACTGCCAGTCCCACATTGAACCATAAAGAAGCTAGGAGGGAGCAGACTTAAATCCAGCTGCAACAGCATCTACAAATCTTTGTAGCGATAGCAGAATATTTTGTTATGTGGCATGGATATTATTTGTCCTTTTCAAACAAACTAACAAATAAACAAAAAGCTCTTTCCACTTGCTTGCCATATTGCTGTGCCTCCTCCTCCTGAAAACACAGATGTTCTTACCCCACCAGTAAATGAAAAAGGGGAAACGACATAAATATGTATAATAAAATCAGAAACAGTCAGATTTCCAAGACCAAGCAATAGGCCATATCTCCTCTTGCTGTGACTATGGAAATTTGGGCTTGATAGTTCCATGCACAGAGTGCCAATTATTCCAAGTATCCAAGATAAAGGCTGCAACTTTATTGAGGTTTTTCTTTTCTACAGCTCTTCAAAAAGGTCAAGATTATTCCGTATTATATCCCCTGCCAAAAAGCAGTGTAATTAAAATAGATGGACAGATTTTAATTTGTAGCAGGCTTCTATTCACAATGGATGTCTGTTTAGGGTACTTGTTTAAAATCTGGTAATGTTAAATTTGTAACAACAACAAAAAAATAATGCAGTTCTGTGTTTTCATATAATTAATTTATAGCAAATGTTTAAATAGAGATTCTGTTCATAGCATATCCAACTACAGTGTATATATCAAAACCAGAGACCAAATTTTCACATTACGGCCTTAAAAGCAAATACCAAGGATGTGGCTGTATGGGAACATTGAAAATACTTCATTAAAGGAAATGCTGTAGAAATAAAAGTGGCATTGGCTTCCTGTAGGTTTGATGATGGCATGCCAAATTGCCATATGGGAGACATTGGTTTGGGAGTAAGTATCATCCCTGCCTTCCAGGCTGCAATTTGGAAACAACATGGCATTGGGGTGGAGGGTGGAGGTACAGAGGAGGCAAGTCTGACCCTACTTAAGCCCCTGGCAAAACTCTCATTGACTTTTGAGCATGCTGGAAGAGCCCCCCCCAGAGAAGGTGTATTTAAACTTCAATGCAGGGGGCTGCGGCTGCATACAGAGTGACTCTTCTTGGCACTGCCTTGGACAGTTGTCTGCACACATGTGCATGTCCCTTCACAGCCAACCTGCAAATGAGCAGCGCAGTTAAATGAGCATCCAAAGGACTTCCAAACTGAAGTAAAAGCCAAAAATACTCTTCCAAACGTAGCACCCATGGATGCTACTGGGAAATAGTTCTAACAAAGAAGCACTCCAGAAGAGCAAAGTTTATCAGCTGATAAAACTT
Source organism: Fulmarus glacialis (assembly GCF_000690835.1). Classification (NCBI taxonomy): domain Eukaryota; kingdom Metazoa; phylum Chordata; class Aves; order Procellariiformes; family Procellariidae; genus Fulmarus; species Fulmarus glacialis. Next base: position 22,459 of record NW_009224960.1, read on the forward strand.
GCAGTGATACCTTATATCCGAGTGTGTCAAGTTCAGCTGACCAACATGAAGCAGTCTCTCACAGGACAGTGGGTGGTCTCGCATAAGTGGGTTTCCTGTGTGGATGAACAGACCTTGTCTGCAGACAGGTACTGAGCTACTTGTCATCTCCATGTCCATCATATTCTTCTTCTCAGAGATCAAATTACAATGATTGTAGCCACCGTTCACTGTCAAAAAAAGAAAAAATCATAAGCTTTTGACTAAGAAGCCTCTATGCTCATTACTTTGCAGGCTCATTTGCGTATTTTGTATGCTTATTTTGGATCTCCTTGTAAAATTCTTGTAAATGACATGGCAGTAGAAATGAAAGGTTTCACAAGGAAGCAAAAATTAATTCCAAAGGAATTTGGATCTGTGAATTACTGTTGTTTATTTCTCTTTTTAAGTTTTGTGGCTACTTTACACTTCATAATCTAACTCAAAAAAACTTAGTCTGATAGCTTGCCTTCCTTCTGTGTATTTTTATGGTACAGTCTTGCCTGTGTTAGATTTTGGAAAGGGATGCTTCAGAGTTCCTTTATTTTCAGGGAGAGGAGCGCTCTGAAAACAGTGACGTAAGTCAAGTTTTTCTTTGCAGTCAATTATCTCTGTGATTATGACTTTAGATGGGCATGTTTCTACTTTACCATCAGGTCAACACTGTGAAAAAAGGAAACTAATTTTGTTTCAATGTATACATTTAACTGTATTTTCCAAGTAAGCTATTATTATAAATGCTAACGCTAATAATAATATATTCTGCTCTGGTGAATATTACATTTTACCAGACTCGGAAAACCAGACTAGAGCTACAGCAATATTCCTCAGAAATATATATATAACCACAAATTATAATCTAGCTAAAAAAAGAGGACAAAGGGGGATCTGAGAATTTAGATTGCATTGGTGAAATGCTAGCAATTCCATTTAATTTAAAGCATGTTAGTTGGGGTTTTTACCTGTAGTGAACTAATCAAATATTCACAGATAAGCATGTATAAAAGTATTTGTAGGATATTTAGCCTTCAGAGGCTAGCTAAACAAGTCACGATAGCCATTTACCAACATTTTCACTATTGTATATGAATCATGCGTTTAAAATACTAGATCTCCCTCTAATCTTTTTTTTCATGGAGACAAAATGTAATGGTGTCAGATACTAATGGCAAGCATATTTCCGTAGTCTTCATACAGAGTCCAGAAAGTAACTCCTTCACTCTTGTACCCAATGCTCGTGGTGATAGGTACTATAGAGCTAGACTGCATTGTAATTAGTCCACTCTCTACGGAGGCATTGAGTGTCACACGCTGAGGAAGAAAACGAATTCTGCAGTCAAAGTGTCAGAAGAGACAAAGCTCATGCTCAGTTTCATGCAAATCACTGATTCTCACAAGCATCAAGGTTTGTACTTTACTAAGGTGTTACAAAGCACAATTCATCTCACCACAGTTTTGCTGGCTATGAGTTTTACCCAGACAATGTCTATGTTGTTCAGCCATCTCAAAATGGGTGTCTAAAATGGGCTCATGCAACTTCAAGACATGCTTTCCTCTTCCCCTTGACTACAGAAGGCACTTAAACAAGCAACTTAAACTGAGTACCTGACTTTTAGACAGCTGAAGTTGAGCGAAATGAATCCCTCTGAGGGATGAGTCCTGCATAGGACTTACAAACATCCTCATCACAAATAACCTACTTTACACTGCTCTCAGGTCTGGTCCTTCTTTTGCTGAAACTCACATTGGACCTGCCATTGATCGCACAACTTCTACCATTTCAACACTGTAATTTGTGGTATTATCCAGAGCAGGTATATATTGATATAGAATCATAGAATGGTTTGGAACTGGTCTTTCTCCATCTTTCTTATAAGCCCCCTTTACATATTGAAAGGCCACAGTAAGGTCTCCCCGGAGCCTTCTCTTCTCCAGGCTGAACAACCCCAACACTCTCACCCTTTCTTCATAGGGGAGGTGTTACAGTCCTCTGACTATCTTCATGGCCCTCCTCTCGACTCGCCCTGACAGGTCCATGACCTTCTTGTACTGGGGGCCCCAGAGCTGGACGCAGTCCTCCAGGTGGGGTCTCACGAGTGTGGAGTAGAGGGGGAGAATCACCTCCCCTGACCTGCTGGCCACGCTTCTTTTTATGCAGCCCAGGACACGGTTGCCCTTCTTGGCTGCAAGTGCACATTGCCAGCCTACATCCAATTTTTCATCCACCAGTATCCCCAAGTCATTCTCTGCAGGGCTGCTCTCAATCAATTCATTACTCAGTCTGTACTGAGTTTTACACCTATATTATATAGGTATTACACCTATATTAAATAGGTATAATAATACATAATTAAGCAGATATCACAGTATCTAGTTAATGATATTTTCATGATATAAGGGTAAGTAGAATTGTACTCATGAAGTTTTGCAACCACTGCAGTTTTGTTACATCATTTATGAAGCTCCAATCAGAGATTGTGCTCATTTTAGTCAGGTACTGCTTAAGCACAGCTCCTCAGAGGAAAGGTCCCCCAACATACATGAAACCCCGTTTCCTCTTATGGACAGCTGTTATCCCTATAGCTAACGAAAGGCAAGTTGGGGAGCCTGAGCTGCTGTGGTCCTCTATAATTACAGTCAATGAATGCTTTGAAAGCGATGAGAATCACATTCAGGTTTTTGGTGAGTATAAATGAGAAGAAACAGGTGACTGGGGAAGGCAGAAAAAGTCTCTGGTAACTGGAGAAATTGTGAAAAGGATCACAGCACAAAAGTCCATTCTCCTCCACTGGCTGGGCTCCACAGCCTCCCCATCATGCTCCACGGCACCATTGTAATAGGGAAGACCATGGCAGATGAAGACGTAGTCCAGGCAAGCATCCAGACCCATAGAAAAGACTGGGTACATGTGACACCCAAATTACAAGTCTCGTGAGGCATTATTGTGACATTTCCAGAATAGAATTCCCTGTTTCCACCGAAAAGTTTTCAGTGTTTGGCTGATACATTACATTTCTTGACCATTTATTTATTTGATTTTTATTTTTTTAAGAAGTCAGAATCTCTAAAATTGGAAAAACAATACAAGGTTTTTCCTACCCGGCTCCATCACAATACCAAGGCATGTGATAAGTCTTAGGAAGTGTAGGCCAGCATTATTTTATGTAAACAAAAAGCCCACGTAAGATTTTTACGAATTGATACATGAGATTTTAAAGAGAAACCAATTTGATTTTAAACTATACAAAATAGGCCATTAGCCTTCTTCATGGTTATTAATATACATATTCTAGTTATTTCAGATTTATATTCAGAGACCTGAATTCACTGATACTCTGTGACTGTTCTGAGTGACTCTGAAGAGACTAAGAAGCTGTACAGAAATGTAGCATCTTTTGGCCTGCGCAGCTCACTCAGTTGTATTCGGTGGTTTTGGACCGAGGCATTTAAAAAGATCACTTCAGATGCCTTTCAGCTTATAGTGGGTGTTTGTGACAATTAGCTCTGCCCTGCTTGTAATCATGACATAAATTATCATTATATCCTCTGGAAATTATCATTATATCCTCTGGAGTCCACAGCTCCATCAGGCTTTATTCCATTCCTATTCTGGCTTCATCCCATCATAACTTAACTCACTTCAGGGGTAATATCTACCTTGGCAAGACTGTATAATCAGACTTGTGGTTGTCAATTTGGATACACAGATCACATTTAAAGGGTACACTATTGAACACTGGTGAAATAAGTTCTATACACTTTTAAAGGCCACACCACCAAGAGAAGTTGGTAAATCAGTCATACTTACAACACCCAATTCACAGTTCCTCACTTTTTCCATCAGCAATGTTACCTGGAATATATTCAAGATGTATCTTCCCTCTGAAATACTGTGGATTCTTCTAAAATGTTTAAGATTTATACTGGACTTGTAATAAAAACACTTTCCTTCTTTCATTCCCCAAATGATACAAGTCTGAAATTCATTAGGGCTTTCTAAACATGCATTTTATCAATTTTATCATATTATCAAAAACACAGAAACTTCAAGCTTCCACCAAAGTTCAGCAATACCAACTGTAGCACACACTGATACCTATTTGTGGGAAGATGGAGATTTCCTAGAATAACATGAACATTATCCCTGTGCTGTCAAAAATTATTACCTTCTCTTGTAGCTGTCAAATCAGAAAATACATTTTCTCCCCGCAAAGGAACAGAACACTTATCCTAAATCCGTGAAATTACATGTTTCAGCCAATCCACCGTACATTTGCCTTCACAAAGTACCTTACAGATTTATTAACAAGAGCTAAAAATTTCTTGCACAACAGTGCCTTGAGTGAAGTCGCACTTGCATCAAAGTCCTCTGAAATGTGCCCACCACGTGGGAGTTGGAACAATGAGACGGACAAGGAACAACACCAGCGGCTCCCTTTTTTTTCCCCCGCAGCCACTAAAACAAGAACCGAGAGATTGTCTCTGAACACAGACAACCAGAGTCTATGTTCAACTGTTCAAGCACATGCGAAAGCAAATTCACTGCCTCTGAAAAAAAGGAAAAAAAGTCTGGTTTACACCAGTGTAACTGAGAACAGAATCTGGCCCTTTGACAACTGGCTGTTTTATACAATATTAATATCACTGGCTGGCATACACAAGATTTAAGCATTTTCCATGTCTGGAACTAGATCTCTTCTTTCACTGGTATCGAGGGGCCTTTAACCTACATACTGTAACTTACCAATAACAGATGAAAAGAGCACATACTCCCTGCCTTATACCAGAGGGTTCACCCTGCTTTCAGTAGAACCATAGCTATTTCATAAATCCATATAAAGAACTAATCCTAATTTACAGAGAGTAAATCTAATAAAAACAGAATGGTTTCCAGAAGGATCTCATGGAAGTGGAATCCATCAAGGTAACTTTTGTCTTTCTCTTTTTCTGTCCTGCAGTTTTGATTTATATCTTTACATTTAAATGCTCGTGAAGGGAACGGAAGAGGTTGATACAGTAGTGTGCGAAGGCCGCAATCGGGCAATTCCTTCCATATGAGTAATCAAGTTAGTTCAATTTTGGGTATCTTGCTGCTTTCATTCTGGGGTAACTGACTTTGGGGGACTTTTTTCCTTGATTTATGCCAGATTAAGTCATGTGAGAATTGGTCCCATTGATTGTGATGAGGCTACACACCTCAGGAAGGACGGCTCACACCGGTCAGGATCTGCGGAGTCAGCCCTACATTTCTTGCTAGGGGTAAATTCTCCTAGAGGAAAACAGAACATCTCCTCATGCAAAGGGAAACCTGTCTGTGTAACAATAAAATCAACGTTTAAAACAACCCTACTAAAGGGCAATAGCTCTCTCTCTTCCCTGGGGAATATCTTGTTTACCATGCAGGAAGGCTTCACTCTTACTGATAAAATTAACTATTAAAGCTAAGAAGATAAGAGCAAGAACTTACCAAAATGGTAATTATTCAACAATAAACACATGCTGCAGTGCTTTGGAGTTTACCTAATTAAGGCCAATGAACAAATAACTGAAACGACGTATAATTGAAATGACTCACATTCAAAATAGAGATAGATTTGAAATATTTGCCTAACATACTTAGATATCCCCAGAGCATTGTGGGTTTTGCGGCGAAGACCAAACTAGGTCATTTGCTTTTTTTTCTTACTGCTTCATTCTCTTTAATTGCTTCTTTTTAAAAAAAAATTTGCCATTCTTGGTTTTGTTTGGATGCGGTGTCCAAAATTTACCACGACAACACTGAGAAATGGAACGCTGTTACTGGCAGCTGGATGAGTCACGTGAGATGAGTGAAAGACCAAACAGTACCAGATTTTCTCAAACAAGTGAAAATCACCCACGCTGGAAGAGGCCATCAAAGCCCTCCACTGACAGAAAATTAACTCAAAAGGTGCCAAAACAGCAAAGCTATGTATCGTAGGGAAGGTACCCATACTCAGCAACCCATTCCACATAACTAGCACTGAATATCTCCACTACTATATGGCTGGAGTGACTGCCACAACTCCTATACAGTCAGTAGTTTAAGAGCATCAAGAGATGCCCAGCACTATGCTGCCTGCTTGAAGGCTCTAATGAATGAGTTGAAAGCTTCAAAATACAGAATCTTCAACATGATTCATGAACACAGAGCGTTTTTGACATTTTCAACAACAACAACAAAATCAACACTTTCCCAAAGTTTTTTATGCCTGTCATGCCATTCTCTATGGTGAATGGGAAGGTTTGTCTTAATCCTATACCACCAAGCCTGAGGGACAGAAAAGTAGCATAAAGTCTGGAACATAGATACTATAGTTGTTCTTATACCTCCTACAAGGCAAGTCCGACTGTGTGATCACAGAGACAGATTTCCTACACCTTGTGAAAAAACATGGTTTCTCCTTTAGTTTCAGTGAACCACTATTAGAAGGTATATGAGTTTGGGTCTAAATTTTTCTATTATGGATGCAGCTTAAGAGAAGGAAAAACACTTTAGAAGTAGGCTGGTGTAATTAGCCATATGTGACATTACAGCCTTAAGCAGACTTTACCCAAATGTAATATTGTTATTTTCACTTAGATCTCCAAGCTCATAACAAGATATCCTAAACATGGACTTCCAGATCTTGGCCTGGAGACCCAAAAGAGGGGATGTTCAGATCTTTTCTTGACCTCATTTGCACCATCTGGTACACAACAAACCTCTAGACATTTGGGCTTCTCACCATTTGAAAGAGGAAAGCTCTGCACTTTAAGAGATCTTTACAATAATTTTTAATTCAGTACAAGACTTCCAATAACATTTGACTATGAAAGATTATCTTTTTTAAATCACTCAAACATGATGTGGTCCCAGATTGTCCGACCATGACTCTTTATGTAGGTAAACGTATTCTCTCACAAAGCTTTGAAAACTTTTATTACAAGTTTTACTCTCTGTATTTTTGGAAGTTCTCTCTGTGTTTTGATTTCATCTCTGTATGATATCAATACTGTGCACCACTAGGTTTCTTTCCTAGGATAGAAGGTGGCAAGTAACCCCTTAGAGCTGAATAGCCCCAGAGCAGAGGATTAAGGTGCAGAATTCCTTCCTTGTTCCATTAATTATCTGAGTCTTCTGTGATGCACAGGTAGTAAACGCAGGATCTGAACATCATGCTGAGGAAACCACTACACAGATAGTGACTATCAAACAAAGTCAACGTTACATGGAAAAGTTACTAAAAATGTTTAAATATAATTGTGCGGTTCTTTAAGCCCATTGGGCAGCCCATGGGGTCAAACATATTGACTTTCAATATGACTATTTGTCATGCATAGCTCCTTTGGTTCATTTAGACTGGCAAAGGAAGGCAACAATTTTTTCTGCAAAGCATCAAGACAAGAGATCTCCGAGTCTCTTTTGTTGCTGTTTGTCCTTACCTGAGGACTGAAGTGGTTAACAGTAACAGCACCAAATTTTCACTGCTGCATTCAAGAGTTCGTATCTCAAAGACAAACAATGCAGCTCACACCACATTCCAGGTTCACCCTAGATCTCTGTATCAGTTACAACCTGCTCACGTTTTAAGGCCTGTTTCATACAGCTGGTAGAGACTTGGCTTCATCTTTTTATAATGCTTGTACACTATCTTAATAAAAACACACTGAGAGCCAAAAAGATTCTTTATTACAGAGCAGACCATACTGTATAGTGAGAGTCAAGTGAAGACCCAAATTGTCCTACATTTGTGTATCAAAACAGAGGTGGCAGATCCTCTGCCTATTTGAAAAGAGATACAGGTGATATGAATCTATAAAAGATTAGGGTTAAAACCAATAGCATTCAATAAGATTAGAATAAAAAAGAAGAATCTCTTTCCTCCAATTTTTTTTGAACCATCCTATAAAATCCTACAACAGAAATACTTATTTCTTTACTTTCACATTGATGTATGAGTGAAGACAGAAGGGCTAAGAAAACTCTTGTAAACTAAAACAACCCAGCTAGTGAAATAAATTGTCGAGTATCAATCTTAAAAACTTGTGAAAGATAAATACAACCCATGTGTGTCTTTCTAGCAAATTCTGGACCCCAAGTGTTGGCTACATCTATATTTGTTATTTCATGTTCAATTTATTTTTAAAACAAGTTATTTGGATCACATTTTATTTCTCTTCCGTGGAATTTCTTTTTGCAGACTACACACAGTATTTTAAAAGAGTGAATGAGTAGGGTTGGCATTACGGAATAAAGAAGTGTGGTTAATTTAACTAACTTAAAAACCATTTGAAAACATTTCAGCAGTTTAGAGATCTGTAACCTTTCCACCTTCGAGCATGTGGCTAGATATGGCTCCCCCATTTTTTTTTTTTTGGTTTTTTTAAAGGTAGTAGGGTTGGCATTACGGAATAAAGAAGTGTGGTTAATTTTATATCAGTCTAACTTAAAACCATTTGAAAACATTTCAGCAGTTTAGAGATCTGTAACCTTTCCACCTTCGAGCATGTGGCTAGATATGGCTCCCATATTTGACTTTTTACGATATTTTAAAGGTAATCTTGGAGTCCAACAGGCAGGTGAAGAACGCAGTAACAATACACTACATCTTTCACTGCTAAAATGGCTTGCAATGTTATGTAGCTTAGATTTCCAGCAGAGACCTTCACAACACTTTTTGAAGTTAGTGAGTATGGCCGAGATTCAGGAAAACACATGCCATGTGCTCAGGTTCCAGTGACTTCACAGCCTTAGTTGATGTTCTGAGTTAGGCTCTATATGTGTAAGAATATAACCATTTTAGGCAACACTGAATAGATTGTCAGAGAAATAAAATAACTGTCTACTATCACAAGGAGTCTTTCACTACACTCAGGTTTGAAACTCAACATTCTTGGCTTCCTATTTGGATCTCAGACCTCTAAACAGAGCTGAGAGCAGACTGAAAATGAACATTGCCTTCTTTTGTGGCAATCAGGACAAAACCTTTTGCAGCCTGATGAAACACAAGTCTTGTCATTACATTCATTGTTACAGAGTCTCCTCGGCTTGGAATCACCTTTTGCTTGTTGCCAGGCAATCTGAAAAATATTGTTCTCAGCACATCTGGCCTTTTTTGTGGTCAGTTATCCTTCCTCACTGCTTGGATTTTAGAAACAGGGGGAAAAGACATTAAAATAAATGTTTCAGGAAAATATTAAGCTCAACAAACATTATTTTAATTAAAAGGAAATCCTAAAACCCTTCTAATGGGCACTTAGAGAATATAAGCTCAATGTAATGAAATTTGATGGGGTTTTTTTTTTTTCTTTTTTTAAGACGACTGTGTTTGGAGTAGGTTTAATTCTCAGTATTCCTGATAGGTAGGATTATCATTACGATCCTCCTTGCCCTGCCGAACACAAGAAAATAGGGGTGCCTCTGCCACCTTATGAGTAAACATGTTCAAAGGAGATGCAAATAGAGTCATTGGCCCCATTCTCCTTTCCCACTTCTCCACTCATCTCCATTTCCCTTTCATTTCTAAGCTTGGTTTGAAACCCTTTCTTCCACTGCTGTCTTTAACCCTCTCCAACCTGTGCCTCACCTTCCAGTACACGTCCCAGGATGCGATAGATGCAAGACTGCTGCCGCCCTGTACAAAGCTGGCTCTACCAAATCCACTGTACTATTTAGATGCGCAAGTTTTAGCCCCAGCTGAAGCTGGTCACACTATCTGGGTACCAGACAACTGTATTTTTCAATGTGAGCAACACGCATAACACACAGAAGCTACCTGGTTTAAACTCCCTGCTCTCACACATGGGATTGATCAACAACCTGTACTCCCAGGGACCACCTGAACCTGACAAATCAATGCACACCCCCCGAATAAATGCCATTGTGCATACTGGTGTAAGGTATAAGACAACGCTACACCGTTTAGGGTTACATACACACTCACCTGCCCTTGTCCCCTTTGGTTTGTCTTTTTTGTTGCTCTAAATGGACACCACCAGGGTTTTCACAGCAGCCTGTAGTTAGACGGGGCCTGTAGGTTAAAAGAACTCCAGAGTGACTCTTTCAAGACAGAAGTTCACACATTTTGTGATGAGGCTACTTGAATTGTTCACATTGTAAACATGCTTTCATCATTGATTATATGACTCCGTTGAGAAGACAGGATCTTTCCATACATGTACAGTTTGAGAAAATCTATTCCTTTTGTTTTTTTCCTCCAAGTCATTTAATTCACTAATAGCCAGAGCATGCCTACTATGAACTGCATGTGGGTTATTGCTTTCCCATTTACTTATTAAACCCTGAACTTTTAAACTCCCAGATCTCCACTCCCCTATTTTACTTAGGCCACTTAGTCTCTCTTTTCCATGGAAGTTCTAGCCAGCAGACCATGTATAGACTCCGCAGAGGTATACACTCTCCCAAACATTTGAAACACAAGGATGTGCAGGGAACGAAAGCTGGGGTTTTGCCATATGGCACCTTGCATGTGCCTTGTGTAAACATATATTTCTCTATGTCCCAAGAAGGAATTTTATGTCTGCCTGGCTCAGCAGTACACTATATACATTAAAAAGGAAAAAACCACCACCCAACAGAGCACAACAAAAATTATTTCCATCAACATGTTGGGCTCAAAGATTTAGAAGCCTAGAAGTGTCACCAAATCAGCAGAAGCCACAGAAGCTAACTGCTACAAAGACAGAATCACTGTAGATCACACAGGGTTATGCAGAAACAGTAAACTTTAAACAAAGGGGGAAGCTGGTAACTAAAAAGCATTTTTTTCTTTTCAATGCAAGCTAGACGGAGGAAAGGGTCTGGTGAGATGCAGATGCACAACATCTAGTCTTGAGGACGTCATTCTGATGCATGTATTTGGAAACCAGTCTATTCATAGTCAAAGGAGACAGAAAATGACTCATAATAGGAATCAAAATGCACTGAGAGTCTAGAAAGAACTTTCCATGCTGCTATGTGATGGGAATGCTCCAACATGTAAAGAGAAGACAATGGAGGGGAGCTAGTAAACCTGCACTGCACATCAGCTTCCAGCTATGGGTTGTATTCCATTTGATGGCCCTCCAAAAAGTGCGAATTAAGCTCCTTTCCTATGAGAAGCTTCGTGAATCTCTCCTCTCTACTGATATCTTTGCTCCAAGCTCATTTGTTATAGGAGCTTCTTCCAGACATTTTTTCCTGGTTCTTTATGTATCAGAGTGATGAAAAACTACAGTGAAAAGGCATTTGGTTGCCGAAGACTACACCTAATTCTCCTAATGCAACTTGCATTGGTTTCTCCATTCTCTTATTAAAAAGGAGACATCACACACACAACCTCCATCTAGACTCACTGCAGACCTCTCACACTTACCAAGTAACCTACATCCCCTATCAACCTCTTTGTGCTCTTACGTAAAATAATTGCTACCACACAGGCAACCATTTCACCTACACAGTCTCCTTGATCATTTAACACTTGATACCTAATACAGTAATGGCTTCTTCGCAGCTTAGAATTAACACTGCCAGAAAGAAAATTCAAGACAAACAAACAGTTTCCCCAATATATGCTGAAAAGAGCAACAGCCTACCCCTGCTACTTTTCATTTGCTGTTTTCATTGTTTGACATTTCTTTCTGCCAGGATTTTGGCATTATTTCAAGACTTGATTTGAAATATATTTAACACCAAGTGATTTGCAATGTCGTTTTCTATTTTACCAGAACTATGCTTGGGACTAATTCTATTTAAGTAGAATTTACCCTCCTGCACTCATTGCCAGCTAACGGGCCTCTTGCAGACTCACCACAACAGAATGCACTTCTCTGAGAAGTGCAAGTTGAGAATAGCAGTTATCTACAACTGCAGTCTTAGCATTGTAGATACATGCAGTGCATGTTAAACATACACCTTAATGTTAGCAACAGTAAGAACAGTCTACTGAAGGACAGTGTCAAACATATGAGGTATTGGTGCAATAAACAGCTATATGCCATGTAACACAGTAAGAAGAAAAACTCTCCTTTATGATTTAAATATAATTAGTTCAGGTGTGTATCCAAAATGGGGCGGCTTCAGACAACAACTGGGAGGACTGAACATCTTGACTGTATCAATCTCTTCAGAAAGTCAGATTCTGGTGATAACCATGCCACCCTCACCATTACCTTTTCTGCTGTGGTTTTTTTTAGCAGACTGTGGGACAGGGTAAGAATGAGGCTGTTGTGGAATCTGCTGTGAAGAGGTCAAGGCACAGGGAAGAAGAAAAACAGAGACAGGATGATGCAGAAAGATTAAAGAGTACAAGGGCTGCTACAAAAAGGGAAAATGTTTTCACTGAATGGTGCTGGCTTACATGAACACTGAGTAAACAACAATTAGAGGTTTAGCTCCTGCTAAAAGCCCTCTGTGAATCTTCCAGTGATGACAGTGGGCAGTTACTATGGATTAGGAGGTATGTGGAGTACTCTCTACTTTTATTTAGCATCGCTGCCTTCTACATCCTTCTGTAAACCGGGTCTGCACTTTCCACACAAGTCATGAGAATAAGGTATCTCACTGATTACATGAAGCTGGATATTCCAGTGAAGAAACAGATACATAAGTGTCATAGTAATCATGAGAAGCCCTTTACTCTGATACACAGCTTATGCAATCACAGAAAACAAGGCTGAAAGAGTCTTCAGAAGGTGATTTACTCTATCCTGTGTCCGTACAGCATAACCCAATCTCACAAACTTAAAGGGGTGTTTAGCCAATCTGTCCTTTACAGCCTCCAGCAATTCCCCAGCATTCCCAGCAGCCTATTCAGTTGTTTCACTTGATTTAGAAATTTTTTCTTAATGTCTAACTTAAAGCCCCCTTAGCACAAGTTAGTCCACTACATATTGTCCTGCCCAAACTGGACATGGAGAAGAGTCCATTCTCTTGCCCTCCATAGCAACCTTTTATGTCTTTGAAGGCTGTCTCCGCTCATTCTTCTCTTGCCAGTTTTACACAGCCCTCATTATTTCATTTTTTCCTCATAAATCATGTTTTCCAGAGCTCTGATCTCTTTTCTCTGTCTCTCTTCTGAACTCCCTCCAGACTTTTTTCTGTACTTTATGCTACCTTTTTTTTCTCCACATTTCACACTATCAGATCCTGCTCTTTGCAGATGGTAGCAGGTACATGCTTCCTTCACTGTGAGCCAGCAAGGAAGCAGCACAATGGCAGTCAGACCCAGCAGTTAAATCTCACCTGGATTATTTTATCTTTTTTCTTGGATAAGACACAGAATAATGAGGTTAATAAACCTTTGGTATGACTCAGTTTTCTCTTGGTTCTTACTGTTGCACTAAACTGCCCTCTGAAAAATGCCTAGAAATCTCAGTATAGAACTTACCAAACACATCCATGCAGAGGTAAAGGTTACCTCCACCAAGGTCCCATCACTCTAGAATTCAACTTAGCAGCATAAAACACTAAACAAAAACTCTCAGGAAAATGCACATACTTGCACACTGTCCAGATTCCAGTGTTATGGCATTTTCAAAACTCTAATTAGGGCTGACTCTTCAGATTTACAGCACTTTTTCTGCTGACCATCCCCGCCGTCAAGAATACATGAAGGGCATGAAATCATTCTAACATGCTGATCTAATTGATCCAGTGAAACTGAGAGTAATTCATTAATCATATTGTCAATCAGGACAATAAATAGGAAATGGAGACCCTACGGTGAAGTAACTGAGTTTGTGAATAGCAGGCATAGCACAGGAATAGAGAGCAACTTCCAAAGACCACACAGCTGAACCCAGAAAGAATGCCCATGTGCTTGGTGCATTTTATGTCCTGTGGGATATCTGCATCTAGTTTAACCACACGCTGTTGGATCTAGAGTTTATCTTTTAGAAAGACATCAAATCTCAAAGTGGAATCTTTAAATGATGGAGAATTGCTTCTGTGGCAGTTTATTCTGTGGTTCTCAGCATGAATTTTATATAGCTTGAACTTGTTTGACTCCAGCTCCCAGGCATTGGGTGTCATTATGCCTTTGTGTGCTAGATTAAAACACAAGACATACCTGGTATTCTCCCTCTGTAGATAATTTTAGACTTTGTTCCTACCTTTTCTTCAGTGACTAACTGGCCGCCTTCTTCATTGTCTCACGGTATAGTATATTCTCCAGATCATGAATTGTTTGTGTGAATCTTCTCTTAAACACAGCCAGTTTTTCCAAGGAAACTTGTTAAATTGTCAACACTAGAACAGTACAGTACTAGAATCATTAATAACGTAAGACAGCAACGTTGTTTTGCTACTTCTGCCTGATATGTGCCTAAACACAGCTCCTCGATTGTTTTTTTTATTATTATTCTGCTGTAGCATAGAAATAGCAACTCTTGTTCAGCCAGCACATTCTTAATGTTCTACCTGAGGCTGCCTGGCTGGATCCTTTAATGCTCTCAGAATTTGGGGGAAGGGATAAGGATGGTTATTCTGGTTTTGTGTGTGCGTGACTTTAATACAAGTTTCTGCTAAGAAACAGAATAAAGTCACCAAATTGTACTACTGTGCCTCCAAACTTAATGACCCAGAATGAGTTCTGCTGTCGATGGGCCTAACTCAATAGGCACCACTGAAAACAATGGAGTCCCCCAGTGTGTGACCAAAAAAGAAATGACAACTTTTTAAGGAATGTAGCAACTGCAGAAGCTCAGTAACCACTTATGAAACTGAGGGGGGAAAATCAGCCATTTGAATTTTTTGTTTACAGGCAAAAAGGGCTCCAGCAATAGAGGCAGTGAGTGTGAGATTTCTGTTGTTTTAATTAAGCCTTTCTTAGGTTTGCCTTGTTTGGTTTAGCACAAGTTCTGCAGAATACATCTAAACCCTATGGCTGGTTTGCAAAAGACAACAGAGAGGGAGTAACTGAAGCCATTTAAAAAATAAAGGAGCTGGACGCTAAACATGTGTGTCAGCTGAGCCCCACACTAAGCCATGGCCTTTTAGAGCTAAAATGATTGCCGACAGAGCAGAGGACAGCTCACAAAAATCTGTATTTACCTGGCAGAAATCCACATGATCCTGAGCATGCTGACTAAGAAATTAGCTGAGATGAAGGGGGAGGAATGCAACCTCTGGAAGTTCCCAAAAAGAGAAAAACAAGGAATTTTTCCTTGTCATTGTCATAGCCCTTCATTTGCATGAATCCTGGCAGTCAGCAAGAGGGAAAAGCTGCTCCAAAATCACTACTTGTAATATTATGGAAGCAAGTATTATGTATTATTTGCACTGTAAATCACTAGCAGTAGTTTTCCAAAAAGAAAAGCAAGGAAAGAAGGGACTAACAACAGCAAAGCTGGGCCACCTCAGGGCATGCTGCAGGGATCTCTAAACTGGTGTGACTTGAGCTAGCAAGTCCTCACACTGCAGGGTAACACCCTGGGGGGTTTCCCACCCCCCAGTAAGAAAGCCTATCTCCAGAGGCCATATTAGCATGGGTCCAGGGCTAGGCTGGCAAAACTGCTCAGAGCCTGGATCAAAGGCAAGCCCAGATGTCCGGTGCTGTGCTGTTGGCCACATGCGCTTACACAGTGGATATGCTTAGAAAGCACTAAGCTCTACAGAAACATCATTATGTGTGCTGCAGCGACTCGTGCCACACAAGCAAGAGTGGCTTCCCAAAGCTCAGGTCTAGATCCCCTGGTAAGTCACTGCATTTTCCTCTTCTCAGTCAGTGTGGAAATGCAAAGTATCTTGTTTCTCTGTAACTGAATCCCAGCCATGTATATACAGCTAACGACTGGTTACACCATACATAATGAAGAGTCACGTTTTGCTAACTGCATAGAAAATAAACAAGCTAAAAAAGAAAACAATTACTGGCTTTGGTAGGAATCTCTCTTGACCTTCCTTCTGGACTCAGACCCTTGATGCTCAGATGGCTATGCATTATAGTCACTGTCAGGCACATGTACTGCCTATTCCAGTTTTGCTTTCTCTTTCATGCCCATTGATATTTCTTATCTTTCTTTGCTGCAGCACATCCATGCAGCAGAGGCCAGAGCATCAGAATTACTGTGGTCTGCTCGGGATCATCCATGGCCTCTTTCCGCACACCCACCAGACTGAGGTGCAGCAACGGCAAATGAGCTATCCCCAGCTTTTACTTCTGAGACACAGGTAGTGGTTATCTAAAACACAGAGGTATGGCAGAGCTGTGAGGGAACCTTGTGCCCTCCTTCCCCTCAGCATTGCAGAGAATACTGTTCTTTGTACATACAGTGAGAACTGTGCAGTTCTACAGCACGCCCTGTTATTTATTTATTAATATTGCCAAAGCACAAAGGATTATTCTGCAGAGGAATGACCAAAAATATGACTCGTGCGTCAGAAAGTTCACAGCCTAAGAGATGGATACAAGCAGCAGAGCACAAAGGAATGATGAGCCTGTGCCACTCAGCCCACCAGCAGTGGCCTTGGCACAACTGTAGCTTAAGGTTTCTACATCTTTTGTCTGCATCATGGGCCAAACACAGCATGTCAAACCTCTTGACATGTAGTAGAGACAACTGTGGTGCTGGGCTTCGGTTGTGGTAGGAAAGACCAACAGTTAATGCTTGGCAGGAGAGAAAGTGGGGAAGGGTGAGACCATGAGAAGAGGCAAGGAGAGAGCTGACACACACACACATACTATGTTCTGCCCCTGCAATCTGAGCAAGGGTGCTCAGCCAAGGGAACCCTTCACACTTTCACATCAGTGCATTAGTAAAGAAGGAAAACAAGTTCCTCCGAAACATCCTATCATCTGGTGACCTGTGTCTCCCTCCGCTCTCCTATAGTCTAAGGCAAGCCCTGTGTCACAGCAATGTCTCCAGAAGTGACACGGTGGCCTGCACACCCCTGTGTGTGTGGGCATTGTGGGTCCTCTCTTCCAAGGAAGCAGTAGCTGATCAGTTGTTTCAGTCATGGTTGGACAGAGACATTTTATATGGAGGAGTGGAGATAGAAGGAAAAAAAAATGAAGGGGAAAAAAAAAAGGGAAAAAAAAAAAGAAAAAAAAAAAAAAAGAGGGACTTAGGCTGACAAGTGGCTGGTGGGGATAATGACCCCAGTCAGAGTCCTTGTGTTCTTATAAAAAAACTCTTGACGAACCCCAGCATCTGGTAGTTCAGCTGTGGGTTTCCGCTGTTTATTTTTCTATTCCAGTGCTCTCATCCCTATGCACTGCCTGTGCCTGGCTCTGTTAAGCATTCCAAGTGCTACAGAGCATAATTGAAAGAATAAAAACCCCAGGCTCAGCATCAGGCACGTACAGAAAAAAATGAAACTGCTTAAATCCTTCCTTACATTGATGAGAATGCAGGCAATAATCCCCCAATGCCACGCCAGGCAGGTCCAAGGCAAATGCAAGCTAGCAGTCTCAACCCCCAGCAGACTTCTCTGAATTGGTGAGTGTACACATGAACACCAGGTTATTTTGTTCTAACTAGTGGCAACCATGACCAACCCCTGTGATGCACAGGGAGAAGCAGTTACTCCAGTGAGCTGTCCAGAGGATGGATCCTCTTCATGTCCTCTCAATTTCAAAGAGCTTAGTCTTTTCTGTATTCCTCTCTTCCCTCTTCACCTTCACTTTGGTAATCTCAATTACAAAACCAAACATAACTGTACTGCCTCTGCTGACCATTGTCTGCCTACCACCACTTAAAAATTCAGTCTCTGACATCGTTTCATGGATGAAAAGTCATCAAAGGTAGCTCCGTGCAGCTAAAAAACAGACCGCTACACCTTCAGTCTTCTTCCTTTCACTCTTACTTTAAACAGTCCCTACCACAACATACGCTTCATAACATACGCTTCATCTCTGACTTGGATGTCTCAGCCCGCACTTCACTTCCAGGCCTTTCTGCAGAATATTCCTAAGGCAATGCCTTTCTGATCTACCCGCACTGCCAGCACAGCTATCGAGCTCCCCGTTACCCTGCGTTTCTATTGCTAATACATCCTCTTACGTGAGCTTTACTCATGCAATATTCCCCTACCGATAATCATCCAGACTAGTGAAGGAAAAAACTAATACACAGTGACAGTAGGGATGAAAAAATGCAAGATGGTGAAAGGCTGTTCTCCTGATAAAAATGAGCCTATGCAGTTATGATTAAAAACACGGGGACTACAGGGGAACCCTGAGCTGTGTATGTACTTGGAGAAGATTTCTCTCTTACAACTCTGGCAGAGCTACAACAATGTTCCTTCTTGCTGTACCACCCCTCCGCCTGCAATGCACTATTTTCCTACTGTGCCAACTCCATGGTTGAGAGTCAGGAAAGGAGCAGTGGTGAGTGCCTGAAAGGCAGAGTCTGGAGAGAAGCCCAAAGTTGAGGCTCTGCTCCTTCAGGGCGAAGAGAGAGCACGAAGAGTTTTATCAGTTCCAGAGATGCAGCTCTCCTCCTGGAGGAGGTCGCCTACACTGTGAGGTGTCCGTGCAAAGCCTGAGGGGGCTGTTAATGTCGCATGGTCAGGAATGCAACCTCTAAAAGTAATTTCAAAAAAATCTTTGGAGAAACGGCCTATCTTTCAGTTTGGGGAAACCATGTTCTGCATCTAATCAGCAGGCCACCAGAGCTGTTAACTCTAATTGGTGATAATCTCAGGACAATTTTATTCAGTGACAATTCATTTTCTGTAATTATTACTCTGTTCTTATAAAAGTTACCTAAATGCTGTGCTCACAGCTACAAGAAGAACATTCCCAATGCCAACTCTCAAATTGTTTTCACTTTTAGAGATGCATAATATTGAAAGCAGATGTACCAAATTGAACCTTTTTTTTGCAATGTACTGTAAATGTTTTTAAAATGTGACTCTGGTACAATGCATGTCAAACAGTTGAATTCAAGGTAAAAAGTGCTGCCAAAAACAGAAGACAAATGAAGTTTAAAATCCGTTTTGACAGATTAAATGGAGACACTTTGAAGCCATAAATCAGATGGCCAGTCTCTAGGAAGTTAATAATGAATGTATCTTTTCTCCATATTTATTATCCCAAAGATATACAGAAAAACCAGCCAACATCAAAAGCAAATTTGTACCTCAGTGTCTGAAATACTTCACCCGAGCAGCAGTGAAAGTATGAGCAAGTTCATCTCCTAATATTTGCTTGTTCTGAAGACAGATGAAAGACTAATATTTGTATGTAAGACACACAACTTCCCAGTGTTCAGAATCATTGTCTAAAGTAAACATTTGAGCCTAGTGCATTTTCAACAACATGTGACTCCGCATTCACAAACCAGTGGATATCTGGATTTTTTTTTTTTTAACATTTGTTATGAGCAAATGGGTGTGTTTCAAATCAGGGTTTTTTGGTAAAATTATGTTCCAGAAGAGAAAGGACACAAGGAAACAAATTCTGCTTGTAAAACCTTATCCTACCTTCTGTGCAATCTGGTTGGTTATATTGGGTTAATTTCTTCACATGTAAAATGATGCATGCAAATAAAATCAAACCAAAACAAAGAAGGCAGAGCAAAATGTTTTCCAAGCTTTGCAACAGAGTGCTTACAGTATTTATACAAATAGTAAAGTCTGGCTAAAACAAGCATCTGACAGCTCTGTGCTGCTTTCAGACACATGACTCCTATTTGCCATTTATTCCATGTAGGCAGAACTGGGTGCCCAGGCAGAGCCCCAGTGAAATCCCTGGGGCAATGCATGAATGCAAAGTTTTGCTTGCACACATGCCATTGCTAGATTAGATCTTATGTGTTGTGCAGTCCGTTCCATGCTCACTCAACACGCTCCCACTGAAGCTGGACAAATCTAGATATAAACTGTCCTGGAGGAATTAGTTACTACAGAATACATAATAAACAAAGGCCTAAGAAATCTGTGCACTAAAACACAACTTTCACCTCCTGGCTTTTTTTGTATTACAAATTATGTTCCACAATCTGCTGGCATGCATTCTGCTTGGACATCAATGAACTCCCTAAAGAGAGCAAGGTCTAGCCAAAATGCAGCACCTGACAGTAAACTCAGTAAGGATTAAATGAGGAAGTCTCTGCAGGTTGCAGGAGAAATAACTGTCACAGCAGCCTCCTAAATTTAAAAACAGGAGGGAGAAGACTGGCTTTGCACATACATCTGTAAACATGTAAGTGCCAATACAAACATTAGCATTTGGGAATATTGCATGGATTCATGACACACTGTAGAGATTAATACCATTACAATAATCTAGACATAAGAATAAAATTCTCTTCTAGTAAGTTTGATACTGATTCATGAAAATGATTCTGCCATTTCTCTCAAATCACTATTCTGAATTTTAGTTCATCTGTGAAACAAAATCAGGAATAATCGTTAAATCTCACCAGACTGTCTCTTTTGAAATCATAGTTTTGAATTAAAACAGGCAACATTTTCTTTCAGCTGCTTAAGATTGCAGAACCCCTCTTAAGTGATCTCATACATTACTCTTACTTGATTTTTATAAACATGATCACATACTGATTTTATAAATGCATGTGTATGCAGCAGTCTGACTTCACTACCACACAGCTGAAAGAATGGCCAGAACGCAACAGGATGGGCAGTTCTCACAGGACTGCAGGATGACACCCTGCCATCAGCCTGCATCGGGCTCAGCCACTCTCCACATACATTTCACCAGCATCTGCGTTGAAGAAACAGTCATCCTATGCAAATGGACTTTGCATCCTAGGCAAAGTCATCCATAGCCAATTTCTATTAAATACAATTCTCTTTGCTTTGACCCTGACATAAGACGGTGTTGGTTCTACTCCCAGCATAGGGCACTCAACATCACTGATTACCTCAAATCAGTATGCACCATCACTGGCTCTGGTAATTCCTGCCAAGTTCTCCTAATCCAGAGATATTAGCATTTAAATGACAGATACTTGAGTTTTAATCCTATCACACACATCTCTATATAAGTAAAGTTCCTTTGGAATTCAACAAAATGCCGTGAGGCTTGTGAAAATCACTACATAAATCATCTGGAAGAAGGGGGAAAATACATAACACAGACAAGCAGAACTTGTTTTCTTTGTAAAACAGCATTTTCCATAATTTATGGTACCACATTCTTCTGTTCTTTAGAATATTATATTTGAGTTAAAACTAGGATTTTAGTCAATGCAAGGTTTTCCTTTGCGAGTTCTTATCTTATGTGACAATTTACGTTATTTTATGGATCACCAAACTGCTGTTCACAAAAACAACCCTAAACAATATGCTTTGTAAAATAGAGAGAGCAACCCACTCACTGCAATATCCTGTGCCTTGCCTGTAAGCAGTGCAAATACACTGGAGCACAGGAAAGGCAGCAGAGCCCCATTTCATCAGTATCAAAATTAATTGTTTTGCAACACTGAAACCTCCTCAATACTGTTGGTTTAGCTATTTCATAGATACAGCAAGTCAAAGGCAAAACTGTGAACAAGAAGTGTTCCTTCTATAAACACTGTTGCTTAGAAACCATGTATTTTTAATAATCTAGCACTCTAAATTCAGCGTGGCCTGTCAGTATGGGATTTCAGCACAAGACACTAAGGTATTTTGAGGCCGGTTTCCCAATTTGCACCGTACCATATACAGATTTGTTCTTCATAGCAATACAGTGACATGATCAATCGGGATGAAGAGACAGGAAGCTGAGTACCTGTCCATTATTCATATTGCCATAGTGCCTGAAATCTCCAATCCTAAAGTAAATTTCCTTTTGCTAGAGATGTGCAAATACAAAACAAGACAGACAAGCCTTGCCCCCAGACAACTTAAATGTAGAGGAGACCAAAAAAGGTACAAAGGGACAATGCATTTGAAAAATAACATATTCTACACAAACAAAAAGTTAAAAGATAAAATAAATAATAAAATAAACCGAAAATTAAGTGCGGTTATTTGTTTTTGCTAGAATAAATACGGTATATTTTCTTGAAATACATACTTTGTTCTTAGAAAAAAACAAACCACACAGAAGTAGCTACTCTCTCTGCTAAGTGGTACCTGACAGCTTACAGGATGCTGCTGAAGCAGTCACATCTGTTCTTAGTATCTTTGTTGTGTTTCATTATCTCCGTCTTGCTGTACTGCTTCCTCGCCTGTTAAAGTTTTAAAGTTAAAAAGTAGTCTCTTATTTAGAGGACCCTAGAAGAGTTGCTTCAGTTCAAGCAGTTAGGTTTGTACTAAAGGAAAAGTGATTTTTATAAAATCAAACATGATTCCTCAGGGACATCTGTATTTTTTCAGAGATACATCTGGGGATGAGATTTATATTGGTAATGAATTTTTATAAATGAGGAACACTGGACAAAGTTCCCTCTGAAAGACAAGAATGTGAGGCAGAATCAAGGACTAAATTCTGAGCTCTTCCAGACTTAATCATCCATGTTTTTATTAGAAACTAATTATGAACAATAATTTAAAATACTTAGTGAACCAAATCCTGACCTTGCAGCCAAAATCTTCTTTGAAACCTATGAACTTCTCACCTACGAAACAACCAAATCAGAAAGAAGTATGGGTATTGGGATTTCACTCATGAGTTTCACCTTGATTGTACCTATTTTAATTGCCACTATTTTCCCTCCAGCACTTCCACCCATCACAGAACTTTGGTCACATCCCAGCAACATTACTTCACCTCCCTGTAATCTCTCTGTGCAGCTGGCCAACAGGTTGTGCTCGTGTAGAAGTACACCATTCCCAGCCCTAAAGGATGCACTGTTCTTGCAAGGATAAGCTCAGCTCTACCTATAAATGTCCCTTCTCTTCCTAGTCCAAAGGGATGGCAAGTCTTGCTGTCTTGCCAGGAAAACATTACGTCTAAAAGCTGACACTTACTATGACCCTGACCCTCTAAGGCATGTTACATCTTGTTCTCCAGCCATCAAGTTTTAACGTCTATTGTGTAATTCCGAAACAGTGATGCTTTCAGAAGATACTGAAGGCCACAGTTTTATTGCAATGTGACGTACACTGAAATCAATGATGGGGTCTCAGTTTAAACAAAACAATACACTTTTAGATGTAATTTATAGGGTTTAGCAAAGGGGCTTTAACTTCCCATAAGTGAACAGTGTGCCATGTACATTTCTGAGCATTTCATTGCTGAAAGCTTCATAACGATTCTCCATTAAAGTGTTAGTGTTTATTCAAACAGAACTGTGCAAAAAAATCTGCAAGACAAAGTCTGTATTAATTATACAGCAATAACAGTCACTACCGATGTGACTTTTTAAAAATTCTCTCTAATGGTTTAGTGCTTGAGGTTGCTCTATTGATTCTTCAAGAAGAATGCTGGAAAAAAGTTTACAGTCAGTCAAGGCAGCCCTTAAACATTATCAGGCTATTCTTTTGAGTAAATTTAATTGATCTACCTGAATCTAATCTTTTCATTAAAATTACAGATTGGCTTAGTGATCAGAGTAGGGTTTGTATGACAGCTGCCTTTTATTGAAAACAAGTAGCAACAATGGACTTACAGATAAATGTAACGAAATACAAAAACAAAGAGAGTGCATCCTACAAGAAATGACTTATTTTTCCTTAGGTTTTCATCTTGCCAACATTTTAGTAGTTTAGATAAGTCAGAAGATTTATTTCTTTTTTATTATCTCAGTTGAAGTTCAGCAGAAACCAAGATTTTTTTAACATTGTCAATATTTTTTTTGAAAGATACTTTATGCGGAGAAAAATGATTGCTAATCCCCCAAATGTTTTTAAAATCTTCAAAAATAGTCAATTCTTAGTCAAAGCCAACGGAGCTAGAATTTCTACAGATGTATCAGTACTGTTGCCATACTAACTCATGCTTTGAACTTGACAAGTCTTGCAAACAAATCAACATTGAACACAGCTAGATTTTGGTAGGAAATGTCCATGAAAGCCTCAGGCACTACAGAAAGTGCTCCTGACACCTAGCAAGCTGTGTGTTCCACTGAAATCGGTGCCTTCTGGATGCTCCAGGGTGGTATTAGTATTACTAGCTGCTAGGATACCGATTCTTAATCTAAATAGCAAACAGAGGACCTGCTTATACAAAGTAAGTACACATGCACGCACAAGAGAATTAAGTACTATTTTTGCAAATTAGCTTTTTAACAACAGCTGCTAACTGCAATGCAGGAAGGCTGCACTCCTCTATAAGAAGAAAAAAAAAAAAGAAAAAAACACCTTATGATCACTTTAATTCATGTCAGATCACAGGAGCGAGAAACAACTTCTCTATTGGTGGATTACATGCTACAGAACAGGCAAACCAAGAAGCAACACAGATTTTCTAAACTGCAGATTCTGTAAATGTAACTGTCCAGTACAAACTCCAGCTTAGACAAATTCCAGCAACATAAAATAAACCTTACAAATTCCTCTAAGTTTCACTGGATCACCTCGATGCAGAAAACATTAGTGTAGCCAGCTACAAAAATGACTGACAGAACTGATATGCTTTCAGAGTTTAATGGAGCTAATCTTCCATATATTCCATATATTTTACTATTCTTTCAAAAATGACCCTTTACTGTCTGAATCTTTCAGGCCTCCCTATCAAGCTCAACACTTCCATCGCAGCTGATGTCTTTTATTGTTGTTTTCTTAGGACATCTTAATTAGGGTAAGATTAGGACACTTTTAGGTTATCCTCCAACAGTGTATGATTTATCTTCAAAGACTGTGTTGCCTATGTCCACTTGAAGGCCTGGAAGGAAGGATGGTCCTTGGATTAAAGTAAAGACTGAAATGTTGGAGCTGATAATTCACATTTTGGATGGCCCTCAGGCAAGTCACTGAATTCAGCCTGCACTTTGCCTTTCTGGTAAAATGGGAGTAACAGCACTTCTGTATCTCATAGGGATACTAATAAAATAAATATATATTAAAGGTTGAGAGACACCCAAGTTCTACAGGAACCTACAATCAACCTATATAGAGAAGTTACTGTCGAAGTGTTGCCGTCTGGCCACCCCCATTTCAATGCTTTATGTATTTGCTGGCAAGACCTAATACAAAGACTCCACAAAAAGTATCTTAAAATATAGCCAGAGAGCACACAAGGGATTGCATGATCTTTGTCAGGAAGAAGTCTGGATATTTTTTTTTTTTTGGGATACTCGCTGGAGCTAAGCCTGAACTCTGAACCTTCTAAGCCTCTGCTGTCACTGCCAGACAGGAGGAACCTTGACGGTAAATTTTAAAGCAGAGGGAAGGATCTTCAGAAGCATCTCAGGGAATTGTCAATACAAGCGTCCCCCACAGACATGCCTCCTATCACAACTAAACTGATGCAAAGCAGAAGAAAGGGAGAAAGTAAGCTTTTTAGAGTAGGTTTCTATACCTTTTAAAATCTGTCTTCATTTTTGGCAAATTAGCTCAGACTGCACTGCCTTGTGTGGTGCAAGGACCATTCCCCAACAGATTATCAATTAGTGAAAAGGCAGGTAGTCAGAGCCTTGCCAGAGCACATTTCAGTCAGGTTTTCTGGGACAAATAAGTTGGGTTTAGTGCTCAGAGGATAGAAAGAGTGAGAAATTATTGATGGGGGCAAAATAATAGTTCAGGCCAAGGAGGAGCCAGAAATGGGGCACGGTGCAGTTAGCTCCAAGGCTCAATCAAATCTGAGATCTGGGCCTATGTGAAAGCTAAGCTTAAGACAATAATTTAACACATTTTCTTGTAGTGTCAGATTTCAGTCATTTCCCATTCACCTTAAGTCGCGGCCTAGTCACATTTTCATGGTTGCATCCACAAGGAAAAACAATAGGAAGGGACAAAAGGAAGGGAAAGAAGAGGAGCCCTGGAGCCCTTGTCACCACTTTATCCCTCCCTTTCCCCAGCTTGTTCCCTGTTGGGTCATCCCAGCCCTCCCATCCCATCCCTCTTATTTGCAAGGCCTCGAGGCCTGTCACCATCAGGGAGGCAAACTAACACATCCCTCCCTCCGGCCTGGCTTGGGAATACAGTAGAATCATAGAATCATTAAGGTTGGAAAAAACCTCTAAGATCATCAAGTCCACCCGTCAACCCAACACTACCATACCCACTAAACCATGTCCCTAAGCGCCTCATCTACACGTCTTTTAAATACTTCCAGGGATGGTGACTCCACCACTTCCCTGGGCAGCCTGTTCCAAGGCCTGACCACTCTTTCAGTGAAGAAGTTTTTCCTAATGTCCAACCTAAACCTCCCTTGGCACAACTTGAGGCCATTTCCTCTCGTCCTATCGCTAGTTACTTGGGAGAAGAGACCAACCCCCACCTCGCTACAACCTCCTTTCAGGTAGTTGTAGAGCGCGATGAGGTCTCCCCTCAGCCTCCTCTTCTCCAGGCTAAACAGCCCCAGTTCCCTCAGCCGCTCCTCATAAGACTTGTTCTCTAGACCCTTCACCAGCTTCGTTGCCCTTCTCTGGACACGCTGCAGCACCCCAGCGTTCTTCTTGTCGTGAGGGGCCCAAAACT
>NW_009224961.1:0-20507 GCF_000690835.1 Fulmarus glacialis
CCCCAGCACCGAGGTCAGGCTTGTTTATTGTGATTAGATTTTTTATATCATGTAGCACTCTGCGGGGATTATGTTCCTTTTTCCACTTCTTACCTGAGGTTCTTTGATTAATTTTTCTATTCTATATCTTAATTAACACATTCTAGGTTCTAGTCTGCATGTTTCTGTTACAGACTTTTGAGGTTATAATGGTAAAAATTTATACATACAATGCGAAATAATAAATGCACTGTTTTCTTACTTGATTTGTGACTAGTTTTCTATTGAAAGTATCAACACATAACATGACATCATGAATGTTTACACTGTTAATCGCTAAATGGCATCACATTCCTTTTTGTACATACTCTTAGTTTTACAGGTTGTAATGGTTAGCTATTGGCTACCTTGGCAGTGTAAAGAAGGATTTCCAAAGCATGAATAAAAAGTGTAGTATACTGCATTTATAAAAGCAAATGAAACAAGTATTGCAGCTATTTGAGGCTGAATACCTATGGCCTCTGTTGCCTGAGTACAGATAAAACAGGAAACATTTGATTTTTCTTCTACCCACCCTATATTTAAAGCAATACAATAGAGCTTAATAATTTCATTTAGTTAGCCAGGTTCTTTTCCTTCATGCAGATTTCCTTTATCTCACTACAAGTTTCTGTCTTAAGTTCATGTCCCATATTGCTTCTTGCTTCATTAATTGTCTGTATCAGTTATCATTCTCCCATTTCTCACCAGTAGACCCCTTAGTAAGTGTTGCAGATCTACAGTAATGTAAATCATAACAGTATGTGACCCTATAAAACCCCCACTGCCTATTAAGATCAGATATCACAACAATTAGAAGAGGAATTAGTGCCTTCTAGGGTTGGTTGCCACCTTGAGGACTCTGGCGCTGTAACAGTGTACTGGACATCACACTAAAATGTCCCAAAGGAGACAAAACCCAGGTGACAAACCCAGACTTAGCACACAGCCTAAACGTAGCCTGTACAAGTTACTTCTTTCAACTACTGAGGAGAAAGAACATGCATATTACAAGAAGTTTAAGGGACGTTATAGGTCAGAGTGCAAATCGGCTGACTTTCAATTTAGTGATTTAGTGAAGGAGGCAGTCCTTCCTGTTAATTTGGCAATGTGTATTGTAGAATGTAAGAGGGAAAAGATTTATATTTCAATAATAAAATGTTTCAATTTATTACAGATCATTAAGAACCTTTTTTTCACTCATCACTAAGGACTGCATTCAACCAGAAATGGGTTTATTGAGAGATTCTTCATACTGGATTATCTCACTCCTTTTTGTTTGGAGTACTTTCTTGAATACGAGAGATTAAATTCAGATTTCTGTATCAGATCAAGCAAGGGAGTTGAACCTAGATTCTCACTTACCTAATGTACACCTTAACAACTGAGGCACATATTTTTAAGTAATGGCTCTTTGTTTCTGGCATGATATTTTGCAAGGGAAGCAGGAGAGTCCAAAATATGGAAAAGCATTTCATTTCTGATTAACTGAAATGTTTACACAACTCCCACCATTTTTCCTGATTTAATATATTTCTGAAAAATGTTAGTAACATGTTGGCCAGAATCAGTCTTTCCTGCAGTTTTTAAATTTTATTGCCAAATCAAAGATATAAATTACACAGCTCTGCTATTAGATCCCCTGCAATATGTTGCCTAATATAACTTACTGTGATTTCTTTTCAGTGGTATTTTTCTATTGGGGGGATTTTTTTGTAAGTCTGGGACTGAAGACAATAGCATAAGGATGATGTTTTCCATCACAGCTTAGAAAATTAGACAAAACTCATGTCAGCTTTCTGTCTGTATCATATTAAATGCAGTGTTGGAACTATGATTTTGCAGCTTTGACAGTTAACGATGAAAAGTAATATATAGCTTTACTAAGAAAAAGAGAAACATTAAATTGTCCAACTGATTAAAAAGGAACTTCAATTCATGCAATTAGTAATGAGAAAAACAATCAGCTAAGGTGAAGTGGTAGGCACAGGCAGTGAGGAAATAATGACCTCTAATTAGACTCCAGAGTGTTTGTTGAATAAATTATGACAACTCTGGTCTTTGATCATTCCTAGCCAGCCTTACAAGGAAAATATGCAAGCAATAAGAAACAAATTAACATTGTATGTAAATATCATAAGTTATTCTTGAGGAGAAAAATCTTTCCGGAAAACATATTTTTTGTGTTCTTCATTTTAATATGTACATTTTTAAGCCCCCATTTCTTTGACTAGTATCTTAAATTTCAGTCAATTTCTTTGTAACTTAACTGTGGTATACATCTTCTACTGACTTATGAGCATAGTTCTCAGCTTTGACAGCCTTTCCTCAACATCTTTCAGTTAGTCCTGTCACCTAAACAGCACTGATTTTGCTTCTCCTTGCTAATACATATATCTTAATATTTTACAGGTCATTTTTTTCTTAAATCCCCTTTCCAAAAACACTTACTATTATATTCAATATCATCACATCAAACAGCCTTAATCAACTTCTTTGCTATTATTAGTCTTTTTTGACCCGTGCCTAAAGATATCTTTTCATAACCTTTTGAGCGTGATAACATGATTTCATCTGCTGCCTTTTAGGGGGAAAGAAGATTCTCTGCCCAGCCAGGAAAGGATTATAATGGGTTTTTTACGCAATTTCCACAAACACATACCCCCTTTTTTTTTTTCTTAAAATCTTCAAGGCACGTGACAAAGTTAATCTTTTTTTTCCTCTTACGGTTTTGATGAAGATCTGAGTTGAAGAGCAATTAATGATATGGATCTTGATGTTCAATAGAATAATGTGTTTATATATATAGGCAAGGACTTGTGAAAAGATGTAGGTCATTACTATGAATAACCAGAAAAGTGGAAGGTAAAAAAAAACTGGGGATAGATGGAGATGTATTTATCAGTGTAGCTGAGGAGGGGAAAAAATCAGATATAGAAGATACTGTTCAGTATCATATTTCAGTAGAATAGAGTTAAAAAACATACATGCTTCATACAGCTGTTTCAGATCTGGCTTGTGAGCAAGAAAGTATGACTCTCTTTTCCAGTTGGACTTATAATGGATTTTAACTTCCTCTAGATCTTGTTTCAGTTTTTACCATGCTATAATGCAAATCCTTGCGTAACTTAAATTTCCATAAAAGATCCCAGATTATTTACTGTATTTATAGATGACATGGATGTGGAAGCAGGCTAAGATGTGGCAAAATATTTTAGTTACTCAGAGCGTTAGACCCTGACAAACCAGCAGCAACTTTAAAAGCATTAGGAAGATGAACTTCATTTGACTAATGAAAAGCAATGCAAGAATAAAAATGTACTTGCTCCAAAAAAAATATTCTACAGGGAAGCAACATTTACTAACATATTTGTTCAGAAAACAGGAAGTTAACAACTTTAACTAGGAAAAGAACATGGACATCAAGGATATCCCAGTTGTCATAAATTACCTCTTCCCCTGTTTCATAATACAAAAAAAAAAAGAACATTCAAAGACATTTGAAAAATTTTACCTGTAAAAAAAACCCCTCTTCATACAGTGTGTGGTTTGGCTTTGAAACTTATTGCCACAATTCTTGAGGTCAAGAACTTTCCAAACTCAATGCATATAAATTGTACAACGTGAGATTTTTCCTACGAAATTACGATGGCAATAACAACACCTTAAGAATGCATATTAACTCCTGTGCTTCAGGGCTTATGCAAAACTCTAACAATTGAGAAAAGACCTAAGACGAAAGGCAGACTATGCTACCTCTGTCTACTGTGCATATACTTTTCTCAGAAGAGAAGGTATGGGCAACTTTTAGACAAGATACCGAGCCAAACAAATGAGAGATCTGATATAGTATGGGAATTCTTACAAACTGAGAGATGCAATAGAGTTCAAAGCTCTGAATATCACTTCTGTCCTTGCTGCCTTACCGAGTGCAAATGCTTTCATGCATGCAGATGCATGCAATCAGCATTACCTTCCCTTTTCTAGTTCCAATTCCTTACAATATACATTGCCTGTCTTTTCATTTTCCAGATCCTTTTGTACTTCAATCCCTTATGAAAATATTTCTCTCTTCTTATCATGATATTTCTGCTACTATAATTAGGTCTTTCTCTGCTTGCAAGCTCATTATTACATTTCCAGTTAACAGTATCATCTGTTGATATTTTTATTGATTCCATGATTGTCTTAATTTCTGTGACCTCACATTATCTTTCCCTTCAACTTTCTATCAACACTGATGTACAAATGCAAAAAAAAAAAAAAAAAGTAATCCATGTAAAAACTGCAAGATCTCTTTACTTGCATCCTCAGACATTTAGAATGCAGAAAGTGCATCAGGAAGAGAGAAAAAAATGACATTGAGACATTCTGAGAGTAAAGAGATACACATGCAAAGCAAAGTATAGTCAGATAAGAGTACATGGACATATACAAAACCAGAAAGAGACAAAGAGGCAGCAGAATGATAACCACATATTCAGTAATAATTACTTTGAGGTTATGACATGTACACTGTAGTGTCTGCAGTTAGCATTCTCTATTGGAAAATATTTAAATATACTATTCACTGCATAAGATAAGAGTTTAAGGGGATCAGGAAATCAGATTACTCCATATTTATCATGTGACTGGAATACTCATTGTTTCTTTATAGTGAATTTCTGTTTATATATAAGGTTAGATACTGACCATTAGATTTCTAACTGTGTACCCTTCTTATTTCTGTTAGTTCCTACAAAATATATAAGATTTATTTGGCTACAAAAATAGCACTGGAAGCTGAGAGTTGAAAATCACTTTTTTAGTCTTCCGTCATATGGTAGATGGGCATAATTGTACAGTAACAGCATGGAACAACATCTATTGGAAATCCACTTTATTTTTCCTGTACTTCAACTGAATTCTCAAGCCAGTCAACTATATGTTGTGCATCAAACTGCCTGCTAAAGGCAACCAAGAAATTTTTGACGTGACATTTTTCCACTGGAAAATGTAGACTTCTTTATGTCAAAACAAGCAGTTGTATCTGTCGCAAAGTTGCCTGCCTGTAGAGTTACAAGGCATTTTAGGAACTAAGGAGATTTGTCTTAAGCAAGTGTCCATTTCAAGGAGAAAGGGATCTGAGATTTGGGAGCTGTAAGGGCTTTCAGATTTCTTGTGCCTGTAACTCATTAGACTGGCAAGCAGAGACCTGGGCAGTCAGGGCAATTCATCATGTTTATTTAAGGAAAAAAAGTTGAAATGGGCTATAATTTCATTTTTGGCAATAAAAGGGCCGAATGCCTCCTAATATTCAAGATATTTCAAAATAACAAATTTTCATTATAGTGCCTAAAGATGTTTAGTTATGTCTATAAATAGACAAAGAATTTCCCAAAAGTGAAAATTCCAGTTTTCATGCAGCCCTAGTTTCCCTCTTTCAGACTACAATTTATCACTCAAATTAGCTACTTCACAATACTGACACAGTGGAAAAGTGCAAGAAGTGAACAACTGCTGACTCTACTAACAGTTTGTATTCTCTTCCCCTAATCCCTGCTTTTACAGGAGATGGAATAGAAATCCCATATGGACAAGCATAGAATGAGGATCTTTTAAAATTATTATTATTTTCACAATGTGTATAGCTTAGGAATGCAAGTTAACTGGTTTTGATTAGCAGTTCTATTTTGATTAGCCAGTATCTATTTACATGCTGAATAGGAAATAGTTAATGGAGACATATTTGAGAATCCACATACAGTATTTCTTTCCAAACTATGAGACTATGCAAGCATTTTAATTTTTTTAAGAATTATCTCATTAAACCAGTGAACTGAATGAAATGCCCCACCACATAAAGAATAACCCTAGAGTCACAGTAACTTTTGAGTGATCAGCTATTCTTATTGTAGAACTTAAAATACAATATGGAAATTACAGACCCAGGGTGATAAAAAAAACAGCGTTACACTTATTCATTGTTCTGCCCTGTTACATTATGGTCAATTACTTCAATATTCCTCAAGTTAAGGACTCCAAAATACAGCTACTGTGGGTATTGCACTGACAGCAGAAGTCTTAGTTACCCTATGCCAGACTAGGCACAAGAAAAAGTGAATTTCTTTTGTGAGGTTGTATTCACTCTTGCAACAAACACTCTGTATTTCTTTCTAATGTGTGTCTGTGTGTTTGCAAATACCATCCTAAGTAATTGGTGCATCCTCAGGTACCTATAGAACAGTTTGAGAATGCCTCCCCAAAACTGATGTAGATAGGGATCTAAACAGATACCACACTTTGAAGAAGTTCAAAAAAGTGTCTATCTTCAGAAACAGCATCATACTAACTTTAAACTTTCACTAATATCACTGATCATGAATGAGGATATTCTTTAAAAATTATTCCCACGCTATAGATCTTGCTTGTTTGAGTTTTCAAACTAAAATTTATTTATCAATACTCCAAGCTATCATTGAGCCAAGTGCACTCATACTTTGAAGATTTACTTATAGCATTCTGGAAGCCTGTATAACATACCGCTGTGTAAGTTTATCTCTAAGCACATCTATCTAAACTTATATATTAGCTTCATGGACATCAGATCATTTTTAGCTACGCAGACAATTGCATAGAACTAAAAAAAAAAAACCAAACCTGGTTCAGCTGAGTAATGCAATAAGTTCTGAAGAATTTTCAAGTAGAACAATGTAAACTAATTCACAGCTTTGGTCCAGGGTAAAAAGCTGCACAAAGTAGATATTAATGCAAGAGGTCTTAATATTCTAGAGGAATGCTGAAAAGTACCTGTAAACACAAAGTGTTTTGCCTGCAAATATATAATCACACATGTCTCTCATGTTCTTTAAAAAGAAAAAGAAACTTTGCAGTAAGAATACTGGCCAAGGCACAAAGAGATTTTTTAGGGATTAATGATATTATGGGTCCATTTGTTCCTTGGAGATGCATAGTATCTCAGTCCTCATCAGTTAGGCAGGCAGTGGTATCACCATATGTCACATATCTCCCAAAGGTTATTATGTATTTTCTTCCCCCATTCCACAGTGAAGGCAAGTAAGTGAAAAGAATTAATTTTGGTTGGATTTTCTAATAGTGTCCTTCTGAATAATGCTGTAACACATCATACAAAAGAAAACTAAAAGGAAAATGAGCACTGCCAGATTCTGATTATGCTAACAATGGTCTCTTAAAGATTCTTACTACATAATTGAATGTGAGAGTCTCTCTACTGGCTAATCGCAGCATTTATTTCAAATATGGATACTTGATAGACATGTCAATATTTGGGTTTTTAACTTGCTCTTGTCCTTGACCTTCTCCAGTATGAAACTGTTGCCTGTGTTGCACTATCATCAGCTGCAAGATGAACAAAGTTATGAATGAAGTATGATGCCACTGGAGCAGCTTGTATGAATATTCCGTTGCAAAATGAAAGATGATCAATGCCTCACATCTTGATCAGCATCCCAGTATAAGACCACACTGCTGTTGCAGAGTGTATATGACTTCTCTAAGCCAAATTCAACCCTAAGTCACTCTGAATCTAAAATAACTCTATTAAATTCAGTAGAATTGAATTTCTCCATATAAATACCTGATATAACTACAAGCAAAAATTTTACTGTATTTGATATATCGAACCTATGTAGATCTATCTGCCTGTTCCTCCTGTTTATTACTTAATAGTTAACAGAAAGAAATACATTTTCAAGAAGTTTCAGTGTGTCAGACTTTTTAGGATATCTCCACAAGACAAATACCTCTATTGAGAAAGGTGCTTTCCATTTCAAAGATACTACAGCCTCTCACTTTTGTGTGCTATTGAGAGTATCTAACGGCTTCCAGTGGGAAACAATATTCATTCCACTTTAAATGAAAAGTGCCTTTGGTATTTGAATGTATTTATGAAACTGTGAATATAGAGCTGTGCTTACTATTTCACAGTAACCCACTGAAGGATTATACTGAAGCACAAGATAAGTACAAATGCTTGAAGTAATCTGGGCACATGAAATAAAAACAGCCAGAGGAAAATCAAAATACTAAGTAGCTCCTGTTCTTTTTCTCCCTTTCATTTTTGATTAACTGCACAGTTTGACTAACAAATCACCTTCTCTCGATTATTAAGAAATGTTTTGATCAAAAAATAAAACACAAAACTTGATACATTCTTTTTTTATTATTATTTTTTGAGCACTGAAAGATGGTAGCTATATTTATTCTTTCTTGGTAGCTTTACTTATTCTCATTTTCATACAAAAACACTGAATAATTTGAAAGCAAACCAGCTAGCTATAAGGAAAACATCCAGGCAGAATTTTGCATTCTTCTATTATATTTCCTCTTGGAAACCTTACAAATTAAGAGTTTTGTCCCTTTCCTGTTAACAAGTTATTTGAAGACAGGCTTAACTTCTTATTTATGTACTGATTTTAAGTTGTGCTTTCTCAAGAGTTTTACAGACACTCTAGATACATGTGTGAATTTCTCACTGGATATTTGTTGTAGCAATTATAGAATGAAAGTATTGATGTAACTGATCATCTGTGTTGCACAGTACTGGATTACTGTGTTTCCTGGATTACAGGAGTAATAATTGTTTAAGAGAGTTCCAAAAGAAGAAATTGTCAAGTGCATATGTTTAGATTCAAGCAACAGTTCAAACCATTCACATAGTATAGGACTGTAGTCTTCTGCAAACATTCTTTGAAACAAAAGCAGTCTTTCTCTTAAGAACCGGATATCACGGACTGAATGATGTTGCTGGAAAAGACATTTTCACATGTGAAGTCAGTAGAGCAGTGATCTATACAGTGACTGAAGGATAGCCACAAAAGGAGAGAAGGAAGACAAGGACAATTGCAATACTCATTTAAAGCAGAGAAGGCATCCTGGCAGCTTGCAACCCAGAGGACAGAGTCTACACCAACTACCTGATTCTCCAGAATTAGCCCAGAAAAGAGGTAATATGAATATAAGATTATGTACTTTTGATCTGTAATTTATTTGGCATTCTCCTGGTCTAGAATCTGTTCCCTGTGAAAACAAGGAGCAGTCTCTGAAAGAAGCTGTTACTTGAAATTCAGAGCTAACTGGAAGAAACTGAAGAAAATTCAGAGAAAAGAAATCTGAGTTTTGCTGAAGTAATGCAAAAATGTTTTCAGGTATTAAAAATTTTGCTGCTTGTAAAATGATGAGATTGGATCATTCCAGGAAATGTTTTACTGATTTTAAATTTTGTCTTACAGACTAGGAACATGTGCACAGGTTCCTTAGATCACAAAGGTGAAAAAATGGAAGTCCTCACACTGGATCTGCACCAGAGAAAAACAACCCGAAACCACAGCTGAAGTAGCGATTTTCAGGGTCTGAGTTAAAAGGAAAAGAGCTAACCTCCCCAGTAGCTAACTATACTATGTTGGATTGCCCAGATGATTCAGGCAGCAGTCGCTTGGGGCTCTGCCCACCTTTGCAATCTGTTGGTCGGGCAGTCTCATGAGTGTACCGACTGTGCAGGTTCAGCCCTGCAATGACAGCCTAGCACAGCTGTGCAGTGTAAATGTTACCAAATTCATCCTGCAGCCCTCAGTGTAAATCCCATGGTCACAAAGCTTGGCTGCTAATACTGAAATGGTCCCACACAGGAGAAAAGCACTGTTGCTGTTCTCCCTCCATACCAAGGCAAGTAATATATTATACCTTCACACTCACATACTGTGACTGGATGCAGGACTCATTGACAGAGCTCTCTCCTGATAGTGCTGGCAAAGGAATGGGTTCCCACATCTGCAGCTGGAAGAAGGAGACCATGAGACAAATAACAAAAAATTATTGTTCTGTAGACTTTTTATATAGGACATGAGAATTCCGTCTGTAATGAGAGTTGAGGGTTTACAGCCCTTTATGAAAGCATTCCCATTTTCATCTATTGGCTTATCCTTCCCTTTGATTCATATGGCGCATCACACTGAGATCTCTGGAGATTCACAAACATGCATTTGAGTATCCCAAGAGAAGGAAAGAGGGAGACAGTGAGGAGGACCAGGTGGCTAGATTACTTGCTGGAGAACTATAGAAACTGAGCCCTGCCCTTTACAGTGGAGACATGTTATGTTGCTTCTGATCATTCATCAACACCAAGCACTGATCAACATCAACATCAAACACTATTCATCAACACCAAAACACTTGGTAGTAGATGACACAGGTTCAGTCATAAGTAAAATAGGTGAAATGGTTGGAAATTCTAGAATATATCTCCATGAGTAAAGGTTTTATTTTTGCGTCATCCATTATCAATGTGATATTATTAAATATGATTTCAATTTTATTAAATATTGTTGCATTTTAAATTCTCCTGATTTTTCTTATTAAACTGCTCATGGATGATAATTCTAAAACAGATTGAAAGTTACTTGCCACACAACAAATTGTGTTTGCAAATTCTCAAGTTATATTACTCATGCATATAGAAACTTTTTGGCTGGTATCAAATCAGCTCTCACATATATAAAAATATATATGTGCATGTATATAAATATATGCCTGTGAGAGATGATTTGGATATACTTGTGTATATATCTATATTTAATTTTTAGTTAAATGCAACTCAGTTACTCTTGAAAGTATCATTGCTGACTTAAGGGAACAGCTGAATGTACCTATGTATTCAAGAACATACACACCTTATGGTTATGTTATGGTTTTTCTCTGTGGTCACATAGAGAAAGTAGAGGAGTGGAAGCAGAGGAAAGGAAGCACTTTTTTACCTCCATGCAATAGTGAGAGTGTCAGAGGGAAGGATGGTCATATGGAAATATATTTTTTTCCCAGAGCAAGAGGGAAACCACTAAACCTGTTTTGCTTATAAAACAGCACCATTTTCTGTGTATTGGAATGCAACACGGAATATGGCATGAAAAATATCAAATTTACTGGTCTTGTTCAACTGCTTTCTTTTATGATGGACAACCACGGAACAAAGCCCACATGAATATTGCATTACCTGTTGCAAGAAACCTTTAGGATTGCTAATTTAGTTGCTACTTCATTTGCTAATCCGAAAGCTGGGGTACAACAAACATAAGTTGCAATGAAGGGTGAACAGTTCTGCCAAAGAGAGAAGGAAGACAACAAAATGCCTTAAGTCATTGGTATAAATACCATAAAGGTAAAAACCTCCTTGATTGGGGACTCACCCTGAAAGGTAGTAGAAACTAGATACGTGATCCAGACATGAGGAATAAACAGTCCAGATGTAGGTACTAATGAAAACTTCACTGAGTGAGACTGGAGGCTTTCTCAGGAGTCTAGGTATGTTCCAAAATTAATGTCTTCTACAAAGGAAAAGGCAATACAGTACATGTTTTACCTCTTGTTACTTTCCTTAGAAATCAGGCAACTTCCCTTTACACACCATTTTTATAATACCTTCCCCTCTAAAGATATGATGGATGCCTGTAGGCTGAGAAGAAGACGCTACTGAACCACATAATCCTCATCCTCTCTACTTCCTGGGGACCTGCAGTCTTCACCCTCTCTCATGACTAGAACAGAAGGTAACAGAAGAGTAAGAGCCTTCGACTTTGGGGATGGAGCAGAGTGCCGCCTACACATGGGAACAGAGTAGAAACAAGAAGGCAGGATGGGTCACCACAAGAGGTTAGCTTGGGACAAACACGGGTGAGGTGGCATTTGCCTTGTGTCTAGTGACACAAATCACTTAGCAATTGCACTCTGTTTTCTATATCTGTGAAGAATTCTTTATTCTGTTTAAGCAACACTATAATATGTGAACAGTATTTAAATATTTATCTTTTTTGTTCCCAAATACTGGCAGGTAGCTTAGCACAAGCTAAAATTTCAGATCCTGGAAGTGCTGAAGCACTGAATGAGTATTTTTGGAAGTTTATGAAAACAGAACAGTGTGAACTGAAATTTTTCTTGTTTGCTCTGTACTACAGTGATACCAATACTGAAAAAGAAAACAAACTCCTAATTATATTATATTACTTGTGCTCATGAATTTTTTATTTGCCTCAGGTGGCTGGGGAAGTAGAATTTTACAGACCTTTATGAGATTTATTCTTTCAGTACTCTATTTGCAACTGGGCCTATAAACAGAATTGCTACAAAACCCCGTAAGAAAGCTTTTCTGTGTGAGATTTCCAACTGACTTTTTCATATGAGAAATTTAATTTGACTGGATAAAAATTTTGGTGTTCATCTGAACCCTAAACTTTTTGATGATCTCATCTTTTTTTTCAGAGAACATCAGTAACATGTTCCATAAAGTACTAGATATTTGTTACTAAGTTTTATTTTTCTTTGTTCTTCCTTCCCCCCCCATCATCTGTATAAAACAAAGAAACAAAAAAACCCCTCAAAATAAATTGTGCTACATTGAGCCAAGTAGTTATGTCAAAGTTTGTTTTACACATTACAAGTTTTATGAAGTGATTTAGAAAAGCCTTTCTGGGCTTTATTATTTGGACAAGAGAAGAGTTCCCCTAAGCTTATCATCAAACATGGGCAGATAGAAGGACCTTGTCCTTAGACTAGATTCTAGTAAGTAGTCATTTAAGCATCTCTAAAGGAACAAGGACATTCTTCTTCTGATAACGTGAGTTAGAGTAAGTTGTTCCCCATTTCTGTATTACTTGCAAAAATTTCATTTTCTTCATCCACCTAAAAAACATTTTAATTAAGTGCAAGCTGTAGTTTCCTTTTAAGCTATGAAACTCGCCACAGACTATCTGCTCAGTGTAATTAATACAAACTTTTTTTACTGTCATTCCAAACTCTGTATTTTTCACCTGTTTGGAAGTTTATCCAGACTTTTGTCTACCTTCATACCTATCCCTACATCTGCTTTTTCTTCCATTTGTATTTCAACCAGTTTTTTCAGGATGGGGAGAACAAGGAGTTTTTCAGAGAGTTAAGGCAACTTTAGTCTCTCCCTGAACTTTTTTAGCTGGGTACAGTGTGGCATGCAGAATCCTTGTCATGTAATGCAGTAGCAACCCTACCACTGTGCAGTTCCTTGTTTCCTCCCACATCCACGTCACAACTGATTTGGTGCCAGTTCTCAGTGTCAGAAGCAGCCTCCAGTGAGCAGACTTCCAGGAGCCAGTCATTTTGGCTGACAAATATAACTGTATCCAAATTCTGGCAAAATGTTAGGTAAGGCTCCAGTCAGGAGCCAGCTCAGCCCTTAGTACTGCTGACAGTGTTAAATTAATGCATGATTTAATTGACTATAAAAATGGCAAAGAGGTTATTATCATGATTTGTCTCTCAAAAGTTTCAAAAGCAAAAGTATCCAGAGCCAGGTCTATACAATGAGTTAAACACAATGTAGAACAGAAGAGCTACTCAATGCGTTTCTGCACTTAATCATGTACTGCAAGAATTTCTAGGTACCTTCAGCATTGTTTCCTAATCTTGCCCCAGAATCACCTTACGTAGGCAGATATATACCTAAATCCTGCCTAAACACTAGAATCAGAAACCTGGAAAAGTATCATCTGTGTCCTTTAAGGGATCCATGCAAGAGATGTGCCCAGAGCACAGCTAAGATAAATTAGAGTACGAAGTTGTAAGTACTGTATAAAAACATAGTTAGACACCATCTACAAAGCAGCATTATAGTATCATACTCACCCATGAAGTGAGAAACACAAGCTGAGTTGTCTTCTCAACTTTAGAGACTCAAACCTACACCTTTACAATTGGAATGCCCTTAAACAAATTGAAACTAACTATTTGTATGTAGTGGGGAAGGGAGGTAGACAGTGCTGCTTGCTACCCACCCTTCTTGTGGTGAAGTTGTGCAAAGTTGATAAGGTCAAAAGCTCATGAAGTCATTCTTACAATTGAAGAATCCTGCTTCTATCATCTAACATTTTTTAGTTAAAAATACTGCATTCTGCTTCCAGGACTGTTTCTGCATTGGATAATAAACACTCAAGACATTAAAAGATAACTGTTGAGCACTGATAGAGCATGGAGACAGACACACCTGCTCTGCCTGACCCAATTTTTCAGATAAGGTCCTTCAGGAACCACAGGGTCTCTTAAAAGAAAACCCTGTTCAACAACACAAAAAAAGAGATTTGTCTCCTAAATGGACAGACATTCCCTTGAGTCTAGGCACTACAGGTCTGGAGATGACCTAAAGAACAGAAAGACCGCTATATTTAGCATTTCTTATCAGTTAGCGCTGAACTTTTTAAAAGTGCTTTTGCAGACTAGTATTCAGACTGCAAGCCAAGCTTCCACAACTTCAGCACTGTGGTATCTAGCACTTCTACACTTCAGTCCTCTGTCAATTTTCAACACATAAATAAAAAAATCTGTAAATACCAATCTCACAAACTTGCCTAGTACTCTGAGACAAACAGCTTTCTCTGTACAATTATTAAGAAAAGTTTTGCAAACTATATTAGGATCTCAGTCAAACATCATTATCTGTAAATTATGTACTTGGTGTACATAGGCTATTACTCATCAGCACATAGATGTAAGATTCAAGCATACAGATTTGTGTCTGAATTTTTGGGGGTTTGGGGCTGGTTCTTGGAAGGGACGTGCACAGATATGTAAAATACTCAATAGCCCAAAACTTAAGGGAATTTTAAGTTTAATTTCTATTTTAAACTTAATATTTAGGTTTTAAGTTCAGCTATCATACAATCTAAAGAAAGGCTTCTGCCTATCTCTCCTACAAAATGGATGTGTTTTGAGATTAGGAGCAAAAATTTGGGGTTGGGTCTATTATTAAGTTCTACTAGTGCAAAGTTGTTTAGAAAATAAAATGAGTTGTTTAAAAGCTCAGTAAGAGTATAACTCAGTTATATTAATAATCTGCAGGTGAGATGAAAAAACACTACCTCATTGCTATTGATGCTCTTGGAAATAATAGGATAAGCTGTTACCCACAGTTTATCACAGTTGACTTCCAAGAAAATTTCATATCATATCTTATTTTCTTTTCCTAAGTTCATAAAATGAATGCTGCAGGAGACTAACTCCAGCAGAATAAAATTTGGATAACAGAGCTAGTCAAGGTTAATTAATATCTGTCATAATCATTCTCTGTTACCAAACTGACTGTGAAGTGACAGCAATGTTCGCTTGAAAATTGTTGGGTTTAGTTATTCCTTGAATAGTTTTAGTAAATAGTTTTCCGTGACAGGTTGGTTGTGAATGACTAGCTATGTTTTGTATGTAGCCATGCAAAGTCTTCGGCAGTAGTTCTGCTCTTTGATTAATGGTTGAAGCATTTTAAGTAGGAGAATAAGAGACAATGAGTGATGTATTTCATCGGTGTAAGTTTACAAAAAAACAATTATTTCAGCTGTAATCTGGTGCATCTTTACAATTTGTAAACGTTTTTGCTAATATCTGTCAGTTCTCTGCATACTCTTAGATGAGTGTAGGGGAAATCCCCACATCAAAATAAGAAGTTTTCAGTGTATATATTAGCAGTAATATTGTCAACAATTTTTACTATTTCATTACCTCTCGTGAAGAAAAATAATAAGTGTCTAATATTAACAGTAAAGAAAAAACGTTATAGAAAGACAAATCTTGTGAACTCAGGAGAGTCTCCATAAGTCTATTCAACTGATGATCAAACAGGAGATCAGAAGGCTGTAAAAAGGATCAACTTTCCAAGATAGGCTTTAAAACCTAACCTATAATGCACTTTGTCCATTAAAAGTTAGAGTTCATGCCACTAGTTTGGTCCTTTGCCTAGCAAACATATTGATTGTACTGAAGTGAGGATAAAGACCAAAACATCCAATCTCACTTTTGCTCTCTAAAGACTTGAGCTTTGATCCAAAGATAGTGCAAATAAATGGGAGCCTTTTATTGTTTTTCAAGGACTTTTGAGCATCCCTATATGTACCTATAGTGGAAATCATCCTCACAGAAGAAAAATTTCAATCTAAATATCAGATTTTTTAGGAGCAATTTTATAAAGTGATAATTTTGCAAATTTTTATGAGAAAGTATATGGAAGTATTTCAAAGAAAATTTTAATAGTAACTGACTGCTGTAAAAATAGACATAGGGGTTTATGACCAGAAAGTATGAAGAAGAAAAGAATTATGGGGTTAACTGTGATGTTTATTTATCTTGTGAACTGTTTGTGTCTTTAAAAGGTTTGCAATAATAAATACAGGAAAGTATACTATTGATCTGAGGATCATATTGCAATGTTTGAGAATACATGAGATCCTAAATTAGTTTAAAAGAAAGGAAAATCATCCATTATTCAAACAAAGACATTTCTGCCCTATCTGAATCCAGAATTACACTGTTAACATCAGTACAATGACTCTAGATAAGGAACAAGGCAGAAATACAGTCTGATTTTTTCTGTTGCAGTACACAATTTCTGTTACAGAGTTATTTCACAGAGAGATTTGAAACAGTGGGTTAAGTCAAGTAAAATAGAACCCCTTTAGGAATCTTCCTCTTTTGAATTATTTTTAATTGCGTATTACATAAATAAAGAGATATTAAGTTAGAATGGTAATGTGTTTTTATTAAACAGAGACTTAAAAGACTCCTATAAATTTAATCAGTGACCTTTTAAACATAAAATAGGCTAAACCAAATGAATATGCAGAAACAAATTATGCTTTTTTTTTTTTAAGAAATATGATAGTCTAAACCAAATCAATTTAATTTTGCTACTTTTTCCTTATGGACACAGGAAAAATATTTTTGATGTTAATTCTTATGTCAGACTATCCATTTTTAATATTGTTGGTGCTTGGTTAACACAGAGTGAGGTTGGCTGGTTCATGCTATGTAATACAAAAATAATTCTTCAATAAATAATTAAAATATTTTGTCCAAAGTTATTTTTCAGTACAAGATCATTTACCTTCAATCTGTTCATCATTTCTCAGAAGTTCCTGTCTTCAGAGAAATCCCAAAGCTCCTACCTTCAACACCTCTCTGTACTTAACAACAGTAGTAATGTGGTTGGTATTGCTTGTGATCAATAGCTGAGCATAGATGCTCTGATTAGGTTCTTTTGCATCAATTTTGATATCAGATAGAATCTCCTATTATCTAAACATATTTATTAGACACTAGTT
The DNA here is from genome assembly GCF_000690835.1 of Fulmarus glacialis. Classification (NCBI taxonomy): domain Eukaryota; kingdom Metazoa; phylum Chordata; class Aves; order Procellariiformes; family Procellariidae; genus Fulmarus; species Fulmarus glacialis. The sequence continues at coordinate 17,139 of NW_009224961.1, forward strand.
CAGTGTATTTCATTTTCATGAGAATACTGTACTATAAAATATTAAATAAGAAAGATAACTTAGAAGCAGTATTTAAGCAAATTGTTACTGTAATGAATTTTACGTATGATTGGTAAGGAACAATTTTTGCTCCACTGATTACAGTGGCACTGATATTTCATTCATAATCATTCATTCATTCATAGTTGCATATAACTTGTGCAAAGCACTACATCTAAAATTAAGTTCCACTTCGAAGAGTGATGTGGAAAATGGAATCAAGGCATCTGGCAATTTCCATATTAAATGTTGAGTTACAGAAATAAAAAATATTTTTACCTCTGAAACTGTAGTAACCGGTAATTAAAACCTTATCCCAAGGGAAAATTATGTTTTAGTGTCATATGTACACATCTTCTCTGAGTGTTTTCTTTCATAGTTGCCTTGAAAATGTATGAAATTAACTCGATAAACATTTTTTTTTTTTGTAAACTTGGTAATCTGAAACCCTAAGAAAGTTGGGAGCTAATTATTCATCCTTTTTAGCAAATAGGGAGAAAAATAATCCATATCTGCTTGGAGACTTACAACTGGCCGAAATCATTTACAAAAGAGAAGTCTCTTTTGACATTTTTCAATCAGGGAGAAAAACAGAGTGGATAGACAAACACATTAGCATTTCAGCTATGTGCCAGTGTTTATATTTTCACTAAAATAGAATACAAGTACAATAAAACATTATCATCCCTGAACCCCGGATGACTGAATGGCACTGAATGTGCCTGAACTGAAGACAATTTAACTATTATTGCAGTCTAAATAGGTGAGCTAAGAGAGTTCCGGCTAAAGCAAAACAAAATCAGAGTGAGAGCTGTTTTCTGGATTTCTGCCTTCCACTTGCAATGTGGTTTGGCTCTGACGCTCACACGTTCCTCTCTGAAGACTAAGATGATACAAAAGGAGGTTCTGTGGCAGCAGCAATCTAACAGGAATGGCCCTAGAGGCTGAATCAAAGACTCTTCTTGACCAGCATCCTGCATCCAATAGTTGCTAATGAAGCATGCACAGAGAAAGAAAAAAGGAAAACTCAAGCACATACCTCCATACTGCCAGCAATTCTTGGGTCAAGAATTCCTGAAACAAAGTGTAAATTGCTCAAGGAATACATCTTCAGATGTGTCTTGGAGGCACTAAGCAGAGCGGACACCTCTGGGAATGAAGCTCCAAAATTCAGTAGTCTGCCCGTGGATCTCTCTTACCAGCATCATAACAATAATTCCTTTATCTTGAGTGAATGGAATAGTCCGTCCAAAAAAGCACATGTTCAAAATGCTGATTCCAGTAACCTACACAGAAATCTCAGAGCTGGCTGGAACTGTCTCTGTCCAACATTCTTCTCACAGAAGCCACCCCTGCAGCCCCTTCCACTACCAAAACCTTTCCACATAAACCCAATACATTCCGTTCATCGCCTTTATAAATCACAAATTTAAGAATTATCATTAAAATATACATTCATTGCACAATCTACAATCTTCACAAACTTCACTTACATCAACAAAAGAATTCCCCACACCAAAATCAAATTAACATCATCACAACACTGACAAAGATGGACAACTTATGCACACTCCATCCCTCATCCCTTCACCACAATTAAAACAACAAAAATTCCCCATAATGTTCAGTCCATGCTTTGCCCATTACTTCTCCCAATTCCTATCCTTATATCAAATTCCTTGAAAGCTCCACACTGGGTGCCAAAAATGACTGTGGTGAGTTGACCTTAGCTGTCTGACAGGTGCTCACCGAGCCACTCTCTCACTTTCCGCGGGGAGCCACTCTCTCACTTTCCCTCCTCAGCAGGACAGCGGGGAGAAAATAAGATTAAAAACTTGTGGGTTGAGATGAAGGCAGTTTAATAAAACAAAGCAAAGGCTACATATGGAAGCAAAGGAAAACAAAAAGGTTTATTCCCTACTTCCCATAAGCAGGTGATGTCCAGCCACTTTCTGGGAAGTAGGGCCTCAGTACACGTAGCGGTTGCTTCAGAAGACAAGCGCCTTAATAACAAATCCCCCCTGCCCACCCTGCCCCTCCCCACCCCCCTTTATTCTTATCTTTTATTGCTGAGCACAATGTCATACGGTATGGAATATCCCTTTGGTCAGTTTGGGTCATCTGTCCTGGCTACGCCCCCTCGCAACCTCTTACCCACCCCCAGCTTTTTTGTGGGGGATGTAATTTGGAGAGACATCCTTGATGCTTGCGATCACTGCTCAGCTGTAGCCAAAACATTGGTGTGTTATCAATACCGTTCTAGCTACAGATACATAGTACAGCACTATAAGGTCTGCTGTGGGGAAAGTTAACTCCATCCCAGCCAGACCCAATGTAACAAATAAAACTTGTGTGAAACAGAGTAATTCCAAAGCCTGCATATGAAGCTGTTGGCAGAGCTGCTCACTACCAGTGAGATTTTTTTTTTTTTTTTGACAAATCTGCACAATGTTGAGAATATATTATCCTCAGGCATTGAACACAACATCTGAAAAACACCTAGCCACTTGTGCCCCTCTTATATATTCTTAATTTACTGCAAACCATGTTCAGGTTACCATTGGAGTTTTTACCATTAGTAATATCTGGAAGTCAAATCTTGGTATCAGACTATTATCTGTATTTTGAAGTACAAGATAAAAAATAAGATTTGGTGGCTGTATAAAATTCTTCTCTGCCTTTCTAGGTAATGGTTAAATTTGTGCAGGAATCAAGAATATGGATGTTTTAGAGGTCATGTTGACAGGTGCATCATGAGTGCAATTCTTATCTACAAACGATTAACCAGTTTTCTAAGAGCATTAACTTCTGAGCTCTGGGTCATTCTTTCATCCATTTTGTACAGGTCAAAATGCAAAGTAGTGGACTGAGGTATCAAAAATAAAACTACTACAGAGACAGTGTTCCAGATGGCAAGGGGGCGTCTAAGGTACCATACGTAAGAACCTTCAGCATCCATACACTTTTCACTTTGATTTCTTATACTCTCAATTCATATTCTATTAGATTAATGCATCACATAAAAAGATCAGTCATGCTTATGAACCTCCTCTTTTGTGTGAGACCTGATGATCACTATGTCCCAATTCTTGCAGGGTCCTCCAAAGTTTATCTATGATAATACCCTGCTCAAAGACATGATCAGCTGCAGAAGTGTTGTTGCTGACAAATACTTGCCTGTACTTTGTTAGCAACGGTCCAGTGGCAAGGTTTGGGAAATTTATAACCCTTTTTCTTTTACTTGCCTTTTCTTATGCTTACTGCATGGTGGATACAACTTCTCTTGGGGGTTTTTCCATCATGACAGAAATTGTTTATTTTCTGAGACAG
>NW_009224961.1:20538-21347 GCF_000690835.1 Fulmarus glacialis
GGCTGGTGCTTTATGATACATCTGTGCATCAGACCAATTTGTCTCCATCTCTTCTCTTCCTGTTAGGAACTGCAGTAAGCATCTGTCGCAGAGGCTTACAAAATCAAATTAGGCAGGTGATAGATTCAAAAATAAACTTTATTTAAACCAAAATTGTTTAGCAGAAAACTAACTAGAAATGAGGTCATCAAAATGGTTCAACACACTGACAACATCAGTAAATCACAGGTTCAGGATGATGTGCGAGGAATTAATACTGCACAGCCGGCTTTAGAAATGAGGATCCAAAATGTGCACAATCACTCACCTATAACATGAGGGCTCTCAACCTCGAGGAGTTTCCTCTGGTGGTGTCCCAACCCAAGGGGAGAGTCCCTGACTGCATACCTGCTGCTCCGAGGAGGACAGACTCAACTTGCCCTCCGGCGGGGCTCCATTTATACCTTAGTCAAATCTGATCAGTGTTCAACTCTAATTGGCTGAGGGCTGTAACTTTCGTACTCCTCGTCCGAAGTGTATACATGACCATAATTACTGACCCAAAGTGTATACGTGACAGTCAGCACTTGCCACCATAAAGGCGCAAAAGTAAGGGCGTGAAAAGTAAGGGCACGAAAAATAAGGAGACAGCAGTCCTGATGCCCCCAGTCTTTTACCAGGGCTGCACCTGCCACACAGTCCCACTACACCACAGTCCAAGGCCTCCCACTGTACTTGTGCAATGTATTTCACTTCTCCTTACTACATGACCTGAGACTTCTTGTTACCTTTCAGAACATGCTGCTGTCATAGAATCATAGAATCATAGA
>NW_009224962.1:0-17713 GCF_000690835.1 Fulmarus glacialis
TACCTCTCCAATTTAGAGAAAAGGATGTTCAATTTGCCGGTTGTTCACAAGCAATATTTATTCATTCACATGGGAGTGAAATGCAGCATATCTGACGTTAAGCCTTAGCAAAGTCAGCTGAAATTTATCCTACAGCTTGGTTGGAGCCGGATGATCGGATTCCTCTCACCTCCTGCGTGGTGGTGACTGCTGATGAAGCCAGAGAGCATTAAGGACCAAATCCCACTGAAATTCATTATTCTGGTAAAGGAAGGGACTTAGAAGGATAATTGCAAGACGGAAAGCATGTCAATGTTGTCCTTCATAATAAGTATTTTCAGGACAAGGACAAGTGGGAACAAAATGGCTTAAAGTCCGTGGGACTCATCAAACGCTTGCTGCGCTGCAGGTCTTTTTCTTTGTTAGATCAAGACTCTGCTCATTCCTACATCAGAAAAGGATGCCGCAAATCCATTGTTGCAAAGCATGTCTACATAGATTTGCAAGAAATAGCTACGCTACTTTTTGGGTGTCTTTGGGGTGTTTTTGTGACTGTAATGGCCTTCTTGTTTCACAAGGAAATTAAAAAGCAAGGCCGCATCGTGAGGGTTTGGTAATTAAAGACCCATCACGTACTACTGTTTGGCTTTCCTCATGGTATTTTCAACTCCCACTGCTTCAGCCCTGTAGCATTTTAATACATATTTTTTGAATTTCAGAAATGACTTCAGGCAAACCATTTCATCTTTTCATGCTTAAAGCAATGTCCCATCTCAAACCCAACTCTCCCAAAGCTTGCTTGGTGGCCTGGCTCTTCCCTATGAAGAAAGTTTCCTGTATTATTACCCTCAAAATCCTCCAGCAGCTAAAACAGCCCTACAGTTGCTCATAATATTGCCAAATCCAGAGACCAGCCTTCCATCCCTCTTAGGAATAACTTGCTGCGATGCCAAGGTGCGACTCTTACAGTTCAGGTGTTAACTAGATGGGAGTACAGCAGCTCTGTTAGCAGTGTGGCTCTCAGGTGTTCTGTGGAACCATTTTTGGATGCCTTGGGAAGAAGACTTTTAAAAGGAAGCTCGAAGAGTTACTCTGATGACAAGATAATGCCAAGTGGTGACATTAACCCCTACTGTCAGTAAGACTGAAATTCTCCAGTTTCTCAGAGAAATGGATTGACTGTTAAGTAAACGGTATTTTTCCATAACTTGTTCTTTGAAATTGCAACATCAATTTTGCTGAAATGTTTCAGATTGAGACATGGACACCGAGCATGAAAATCGCTGCTTCAATAGTTCCGTTTGATTAACCAAAGAGCTCGTCTTGTAATAGAAAATATTAGGCGACCATAATGACATGCATCACTCCTCCTTCTGCAGAACAGCTTCTGACGGTAGGTAAAGCTGACTTCCAGTTTGCGCTGCTGCTTTGCATTTAACTCAATGTGAACATTTACCGTGACCACCGTAACAAACCAAATGCTGTAATATTCTGTGTATCTGGATATAAAGAAATGCTATTTTTCCTCATTAACAGAACAGCATCTGCACAGTTTTCCAAATTTACAGAATTTTTCCATATTAAGAATTTCTCCATATTAAAATTAGCTTCTACAGTTATCCGCATACCTATAAAATAATAATCTAAGAGAAGATCTATGACAAATTAGAACTGGTCAGGACACAGGACAACCTTCCTTGAACTATAAACAGTGCTATAAATAGCATTCCTTTTCTTGCACTATAAATAGGATTCTTATAAATAGTGTTACTCTGCTACTAATTGCAGAGCATTACTAGAATCTCTGGTATAGATTAACTACAGCTTCATCAGTTTAAATTTAACTTGTACTTCCTTACTATTTCAAGGGCATTATATACCGAGAAAAAGGCACAGTAGGCAAGGAAAGAAACAGTCTGTAAGATGATCAGTAAGGACTGACTCTGCAATTACTAGTTATTTGGGTTTTTTAAATGATTACAGTGCAAAACAAAAACATCCTTTCAGAAGCATTCAGAAAAAATGTGTAAATTACTTGTTGCTTTATATTTCTCTGAATTAATGCTTGCTAAATTATCTAATCAGGTTGATTCTTCTTCTCTTTGTCCCACGAAACAATAAGGAATAAAGCGTATTTTATCTACCAGGCTACCTTGCTTGCGTACGAGCAAGAAAGCCCCTCAGCTCACAGTCCTGAAGTTCACCATCTGTTTTCAACGGACAGACCATAATTTTTTTAAATTGCTCATAACCCAACTAACATATCAGAAGACCTAGGATTTTTGAAGTATTATTCCCCAGTTCAGCCATTACAGAACACTAGATTTCTAGAAATGAAGGACTGTAGGAAATCTCAAGAGGTAACTGAATATCAAACACTTGTATTAAAGCAGGATTGAGTGTACGTAGATCATCCCTGCAAGATACTCTGGCATCTCTCACGTATCTCATCAGAATACAAGAAGGGCTTCTGAGATCACTCCTAACCCAGGAGTTAGTGGTCTCTTTGACGGTCTCTTGCATCAAGACTATATGCCCAGGGAAGAGCTCAAGGACCGAGCAACCATTTGTGGTATTTGCCTCGGTACTCTCCTACACCCCTCCAAAACTTCCTAGCCCAGAGGTAGGTCCTACACGTTTAATAAATCCAGTGGATTTCTTTTCTTTTGAACACTTGCAAACTCTTCTCGTTTTCCTATGGCTCTGTGAGTGAAAAGTCAATCCCTGTTCATCCTACCCGCATCTCCCATGGTTTCACAGATCTATAGAACATTCCTTGGAAGGATTCCCATGGAAGATTTGGCTGTACCTTTTGATGGTCTATGCCAGCGCTTCACTGCCCTCACAACTGGAAAACCACCCCAAGAGTCATGTTGAATGTTCAAGGTAATGCTATTTTTTTTAATCCCATTCCCAACAATTGCAGAGAGCAGTTGAATTTGCAGCACTGTTTTCTGGAGCCCAGGCATTTCTTTTCCAGATTAAAACCCCCTAATTCCTTCAAGCTCTCTACGTAAGACATTATTTTACTCTTCTGATCTCCTCTATCTCCTTTGAGCTCTTTGAGCTTCAAGAAGGGCTATATCCTTTGGATGAGGGTTCTCCAACCCCACATGGGATAGAATAACAACATCTTGCTTGAACATTTGCCAGAAGCTTGATGCCTTTCGTGACATTTTGCCGACGTGAACTCAATCTGTGTTGCACCATAACGCCTGGATCCGTTTCCACAGTAATGCTATCTCCCTATTTAGTTCCATTTTGTCTTTCTGCGCGTCTTAATTTTCTCCATGTGCCACCAGTGAGTTCTGTCTTGTTGATTTAGGGGGATCTTCCCTCTCTTCATCAAGGACTGTGAATGTATTACTCAAAATTAAATGACCTCTCTGGAGAAAATGATCAAAGGCTCTATTTAAGAAACTGTAAAAGGTGCGAACTGGAGATACACCCCACCCCAAGGCAGGAAAATGATGTACTTACTCTCTGTCTATGACCAGACAAGTTACTGCTTCAGCTGCGATGACGTTGGCCGTTCTGACATCCTCCCTGAAAGAAAAAATACGTTTCTTAAGTAAGCTGTATTATTTTCATGACCATCTTTTTATTTCCAAACATACTGCATTCTTAAAGCACTTCAAGAATACATTTCTGGGTTTCACAGCTTTTCCTCTATATTGATTTAGGGAATCATCACCCGTACAGGCTTCAAGCACCCAAAAGCTAAAAACCACGCATGAGCAGAAAAAGAGAAACAGGTTGCCCTTGTAAATAAGACATCCAGCCAGGCATCAGCCCATCTTTTTCATCTGTTTTAGGCAAAGTCTCGTTTCTTACTATGCACATTTGCGCACAGAAACAGTTTTATCAAAATATTAGCTATTTGCATAGATTTATTTATGAACATTTAGACTTCTGCTCACGTCCTTCTCCCCCCAAACCTGTATAATATCTCAGTGTTGGAACATGAAGCATGCAGTTAGGTAGGACATCAGCTCTGCTACTCAGAGCAGGTGCAACGTATATGGCAGGCTATAGGACTTGCTATGCATTTGCTATCTGAGCACTGGGGAGGCTGGGACTGTGCCTATAAAAGGGACCTGATTAGGATGCAGCTTTTTGAAAGGTCTTGGCATTAAAACATTGCGCTGGTACTTTTCATCAGCTTTTCAGAAATTAAAAATATTGCACTTCGAATTTTTTCTGTATCTTCGTTACTGAATGCTTTGTGTTTTCCCCACTAAGAATTTACCCGTGGCCAGCCCAAGCTATAAAATACAAAGTTAATTCATTCTAATCAGACAGATTAAGTGTTTCGTCAGGGTTATAGAGATGTCGTTGCATTTTCTGTGATGGCCAAACAAAAGCACAGGATTCAGAGTCGCTGTTCTATTCAAATCCACTCCAAACCTTTCCAGGTATGAAGGGTAAGTGGATTACAGGCAAAAGAGACCCACCTCTTTTAAACACACCTAATTCATTTCGACTGGAAAACCACTGTACATTTCCACTGAAGTAGAAAATGAGATTTAAAAATGCTGTTAAAAATAGCAGTTCCCCTGTTTAAAGGCTGGAGGTATTAAAGCAGTAATACATTAAAAAAACGTGTGGTGCATGTGCAGTCGTATAGGAATGTGCACTCTCCCTTTAAGGTCACCATTAACTAACATCAGTTACTTTTGAGCTATCTTTACTTTAATCTCTTTAAAACAGAGCAAGCAGAAATACAAATGAAAGAAACATTAATATTCAAGTATATATTCAAATGCTGTCTTTGAGTCTATTTTCAGTGAAATTAAGTGTGTATTAGTGCTAATTTATCTATACTGATAAACAAAATCATAGTAATTTAAAGCAAGTAGAAAGAAGTAGCTGAATAGCAGTAGGCAATTACCTCTATTAACTTTGAAAACTTCGGTAAATATAAAAAGGATAAGGAATGATAATATTTAATATCCCCTTAAGTTGCTGTAGCCAGCTTTCGCCGGTATATTAATACATTAAAATGAGTATGCAAACTTTTTGGTTGTTCATTAATTCCTGTTAAAACTTAATGTATTTGTCCCATTATCTCGGATGCCCTTCTGCCACAAAAATACAGTTTACACCTCTGTAGTTATAGATTATAGACATGACTATAGGTACTATATTACAGTTATACGATCACAGACAAGTAAAATACAGCTATTGGCTTCAGTTCAAACATTCTAAAGAAACCTTAACATTAGAGATTAAAATGCACAAGTAACTGTTACGGTTTCCACTATCTTGTACTTAATACATCCTTTTCATCAGCGTGAAATTAATGTAGAACGAAGGCACTTTCCCAAAGGGCACCTCACTTAGCACAAGCACCTGAGGCAAAGGGATAGCAGGGTTTCTGCAATGCAGAACATAACGCGACTCTGAGGTTTCCTACGTTCTGCACGAGTAGAAATAACTGGTAAGTCAGGAAAAACCAGTCTTTTTAAATGAATGATGAAGTGGCTCATGTATGAAGTGTTAAATCAAGAAATCACTATCTCTGGCTATCTCCAAAGCCATTCTGTGCATCCCTGCCTACAAACCCCTCCCCGGCAGCGCTGCAGGACCCTCGCCCCGCAAATACTGAACGAAGGGACCGACGGGGGGAAGCAGCTTTCTGTTTCCCCAGTCTAAATCGATTGTAAGTGGGTTCATTAACCTCGCATGCTCTCCTCTTAGCGGGTGTTTACCAATCAGGCTGCAAGCAGGATTAAAAATCTCATCAAGTTTCTAAAAACAGAAGGGAAAACTCAACGTATTTTCAGTTCTATACAAACGTTAAACCTTTATGTGCATCAGCTGTGAAATACAAGACATGCTCAGACTTCCAAACACTGCCAACACCTCACGTACGTTTAAAAACGACACACATACCTAGGGCCATGCCACCGATCTACAAATTAACCTCAGTCACGTTCAAGCGAAACAAATTGTCAGTCCATGTTTACAAGGTAGTAATTCCACAGGTGGCCACCAGCTACAGTACACGGCATTAAATGCAACAAGTAATTATTAGAAGTGCACCGCATTAATTGCAGCAGTAACTATTTGAAGCATATGGCATTAAATGCAAAAGCAACTACCAGAAATGCATGGCATTAAATGCAAAAGTAATTACTAGAGTGCACGGCATTAAATGCAACAAGTAATTATTTTAAGTGCACGGCATTAAATGCAAAAGTAGTTAATTGAAACGCATGGCATTAAATGCGACAAGTAATTATTAGCCGTGCACGGCATTAAATGCGACAAGTCATTATGTGAAAGCCTTGCTTGCGAGCACTGACTCGGACACTTTCTGGACTTCATCACAGGAGTACTCATCGCTGCTCCCCGAGAAACAGCACTCTTCCTCAGAGGAATCGCCTTCGCTCTCCGAATACTCCATCGCTACTGTTTGCCTCCACCATTTCCTCCCGGGAAAATGCCGGCTTCCTTCCAGCCCGTTACTATATTTTGTCCTCCGGGCGAGCTCTGGTATTTTACAGCCCCTCCAGCTTGAAACTTCGGGACTTGGAGAAAGGTCACAGCTGCTGGGGAGAGTTTCTAGGGTGCATCATCGGGAAATACAAGCAGAGGATATTTTGGAGCCGCAAAGAGGTAGAAGGCTGCACACAAGCGGGCACGGCTCCTCTCCCAGGCACGCGACCGAAAACCGGGGCAGGAGACCTTGGACCCCTGCGCTTCGGCTCCTCGACCCCACGGTGGAACGTTATCCAAGTTCCTAAAGCTCTCCCAAGTGTGTTATCACATCACTATAAACAGGAGTACGTTATTTAAGAGGTGAAATGCATATATATTTCTTTCTTCTTGTAATTTGTTGCCCGGTTCACACACATAACATGGGAAGTTTCAACAATTTTGCTTCTGATAAGCTGCCAACAACTTAAGAACCACGATTTTTTTAACTGTTTCCAGGCAGCTTTCTGATAAAAGTGAATTGATCCCGCTATTTATAAAGCTGTGTTGGAAAACAGAAATATGAAAAAAATAGGCAGCTTTAATCCGAGATAAGCCCATACGTCAGCCTCTGTTCCCTGATTTTACCTTCGACTGTAAAAATTTAACTTAGGTTTTAAAATCTGGGAAATGATTCCCATCTTTGTGCTTTTCTACCTTCCCACATCCCCTAACTCATTGGGGTCCTGCTCCAACTCTGGCTCTCACAGCTCCTACCACACCTAACCCCTCAATAACGCCGACGTAATTCTTCAAATAAGTGCAAACTATATTTGGATGATTTAATTTAACAATACACCATTATATTTCCTTGAAACTTGCTGTTACGCCGCCAGCAAACGCTGCGCTGCGTTCTTCCCAGAAGATGGACTCAACCAGCGCGACCTCGGCGTGATGTCTGCCCAGCTTTTGGGATCGCCCCCCCCTACAAACCAGCTTTTATTAGGAGGTGCAAGTCCCCTGCTGCGGGAAGTGTCACGTTTACAGCTGAGCCACTGCTGCTCGTCTCCGGGCTGGCGCTTTGGCAGCCAAAATTGATTTCGAGCTAAAATCTAGTAGAGACATTTTTAGGTCTCTAGGTAGGCAAAGCCCTCTCCCTCAAAGATAGAGGTAGGCTTGTTTTTCAGAAGATTGCCGAATTTGGGAACCGCTCCTCAGAATACCCAATAAAGATCATTTTTACAGGGGTGTAATCAGAAAATACCCAGCAGAATAATAAGGGGAGATAGAGATGCTGGGTTTTGAGCTACTACCACTAAATTCAGGCTGTTCACTGATTTTTCCTGTAATTTTTTTTTTTCCTTTCTCTTTATTTCCAACATGCCTTGTCCTAAATACTTTAAATCAACCTTATTAAAAACACTGTAACAAGGTCAAGTGTACAGTGCTGGAAAGTGGTAAAACGCATTAAAGAACTGGAGTATCAGCAAATTAGGAACCTCTGGATAGTCTTCCTGTGGCAAATTTTTAAAACCCACCAGGGAAGACCTAATCTTTTCTTTCCATCTTTTCCTTGAAAACCCTCATTAACACCATTCTCAAGTTTAAATGATCAAAACACTAATTTTCAAAAGTCCCACGGGACTGGAGCTTTTTACCACAGACCTCTCCCAGGCAGCAGCAGCTTCTGCAGAGCAACCACCAAGGACCAGACACTGACCCATCTACTCTTGGCAGCTGGTCAAGATCCTGCAGTTACTTGGTCAAAGAAAAATGGGTTGTCATCATCATTTTTAGAGAAAGAAATAAAAAAACCCCAACAATCCTAAAGATACATCTTGGGATACTGCTGCAGCCAACAGTCCTTTAAGTCCTTTAGCAGTCTACAAGCCCCGGATGATAGGATGGCTATCGCTCTTCCCAGGAAACACGGTCTGATCAGGACAGGTGTCACCTGTAGGTAGTTTTATCTGAAATGCTGGGACTATCCTTGTAAATGATACGATCACCTAACACACACGGAAGCAAAAATGCGGGTCGGCTTTATGGTACCATCAACTGCACCCTCCTCTCTCCTGCTTTTTCTCGGTAGCCATCGCTGAAGTCAAGTCAGTGCAGACCTACAGGACGGTGATGTGGTCCAGCATGACGGATGGCGTAAGCCATGGTCTATATTAGTTACCTGGACCTACTGACTGGAGAAAAAAGCCCCTCGTAGACTGGGGTTTGGTTTCCCACACTTCAGCTTTCTGAGAACACGACATGCATTTGCCATTGGTTTTGACTATAAAAATACCGTACTGGAATTAATAAATACAATGTGATCTACTAAACTTCTAAAAATTTTAATGTGAACCTAATAAAATGTGCAACTTGAAAAAGCTTCACTTGAAAAGAGCTATGCCACTTAATAAAACCTAAGAAAATCCCCATAGGCATTAAAGTCACACCTTCCATAAAGGGAACGAAACACGATAGGAAAGAGATTTTGCTTCCAGGTACCCCAACTTGAAGGCGCGTGTCAATATGCACACACAGCCACCCGTGCGCCTACGCAATTTAGGCTATATGGCTCCTGGAAAAAGGAAACATCTCTTATAGAACAACATTTCAGTTCGTTCAGAAAAAATGGTTTAAAAATACTGTTTTACAGGGATTTTATTCAATATAAGCAAACTGTACGACTCTCTAAATAAGCTAGAAAATGCACCAACCCCTTCTAATAATTTGTTTTATGCCTTGTGAGCATATCATTAGCACTTACTTGCTGTTTCTAAAATATATTTATACTCTCAGGGGGTCCAACTGAAAGTTTTAAGCCTTGGCAAGGATTGCACAATAGGATTTACAAAAAAGAGCCCTTCCTGAGAACTTATTTTAATATTTATGAAGTTAAGGACTCGGAGACAGTGAACAGGTCTTTCAAGACTCCGTTGGTCAGAAAAATTCTGCTCTGTCCTTACTGAGCTGACGCTTCTGAAAGCAAATGAAACTCCCAACAACTGCTGCTAAGATTACACCAAGTTTTAACTCAAAACTCTTCCAAAAAAGTAAGGAGTATTTCAGGATGCTGTGTGAAGCCTGACAATAATTTTGACCTTCCTACTAAGGACGGATGTTATTTCATGAAAAGGAAATCACCTGGAGGGCTTCTCCTTCTTTTCAGTTTCATGAATGATGGAAAATCAAGTCCAGTTTACATAAAATACAGTTTATTTTGGTATTAATGCAAATGTCCTAATTTGAAAAAAATACATATAATTTGTGCGATCATTGTATGTACCTGGGGAAACAACCGCTGTTACAAATACTGCACTGGACTGCGACTGCTCCCTTGCCTGCCTTGCCACTGCCTACAGTCCAGCCTTGAACAAGCCATTTCACTATCTGATTCCTATATTTCACTATATTCCTATATAGAAATGTATTTCTAGGTATATGAATATTTCCTGTATTTCACTATATTGCTAAATTTCACTGATTCCTCCATTACAATGGGAAAAATGCTTTAATTTACTGTGTGATCCCCTGGGTCTACAGAGAGAAGAAACTACACGAGAGATGGCTGCTGTTATTTTTATTGGCATTATAGACCTGATATAGTGATGGTGCTGAATTAACAAGTGTTACATTATCAGACTACCTATGCTGATATCAACGGATGTAATGCAGATAAATACTGCAAAAAAAAAAAAAGTATGAATTAAAGCAGAAGCACTGACAGACACTATCATACGTAGTAAGATAATATTGAACCCACTCCTGCCACTTGGAAGCGAATGGGGAGATGCAGAGGGCAAAAAGTATTGATAACAAAGAGCCCTTCTGCTGCATTTTTAAAAGTTGGTGTAAAATCAGCCCCTGCTAGCCACCTTCACATTTATATACTCAACTATAACTGCCAGCGATTCAGGAAACCTAGAGGGGGTTGTGTCAGCTGAAAACTATTCTGAGGAGAGAAGGGTACGGGCTCCTCGTGATCTGAAAGGAGAGAAAAAAGGTCTTGCTACCACTTGATTACCACGAAGCTGGCATAAATCTGACGGTACCTCCTCTTTTGACAGTCAGCACGGGGGTTTTCCCCTTGCTGCGAGGCACGATCAGGCTCTTCTGCTGACTCCTGCCTGCAAGGTAATCGTGGCTGCAACAGCATGAAAGGGTCATGAACCACACGGGTCACGGCGTTAATAAAAAGATAACTCTTTATTAACTTTATCATACACTTTTGGTATATTCTCACCATCTTTAATCTATAAATGATAACTGCAAACTACTCAGGAAATAATCTACAACCTCTGCCACGACTAATTTAACCCTTTTAAGCACTTCCCTGCGTGGTAAGTTACTAATTTGCCATCATTTATGAAAACAGCTATATTAAAATCAAATCAAACCGTGATCGGAGAGTTAAAGTAACATGATACATCTATTACACATGAACAATATCAACACTGCGCTTACGCAATGTCATTTTAAACCACGTGCAAGAGGTTCACATGGTCACAGTTACATCTCAGAAGCAGCTAAGGTATACGGTAATATCTGTAAATGTATTTTATAGGTGGGTAAACCAATGCACGAGGAGCTCAAGTGAGGTGCATTAGATTATACGGGCAGCAATTAGCCTCAGCGCTACCAGAACTGGCAGCTGGCTTCTCTTCAAGCATTAACGAGGCCACATCTATTTGGCCTAATGTCTTTACTGTGTTGGCATGTTCGTAAAGCTGCACGCATATGATCGCTGCAGAAGCAGGGATCGTGTTATCCCTTAACTATGCCACTCGGACACCGTGCCAGCCTTACCATCTGTATCTTATATCCCAAACCCTACATTAACACAGGAGTTAAGATTAATGGAAACAATTTCATCCAAAGCAGCTTCTTACAGGCTGAGGTCCTTACATAGCTGGGTTTTTTTTCCTCCCTTCAGGTATTTCTATGACTGTTATGTTCTTTTTCTTGCTTGGCTTCTTTGTGCATTGAGAGCACTGGGACAAATACCCTTTGTCATGCTGAAGAGATGTATTTGTTTATTGAAACCACGTTTCATCGCAAGGATGTCTGGCCTATCTGCACGAAGCTCTTTCAGTTGAGAACATTTTTTAAGGGTTCATTGTGAATTCATGACTTTTTTTTTAAGAAGAACTACATTTTAAACAATGCTCCTGTTAAATTCCTAAGCCCTGCGAAGAAGGGAAGAGGCGTTGTAATGAGATTATGGCTTCTCCTTTATGGATGCCAGCAGCAGGATCTAGACGACAAGCCGTGGGAACTATTTCTTCACTACCACTTGTCCTTGGCTGACACTACCAGCCTCCACCACCAAGCTTCCTGGGTACCAAATTCCCACTCCCCTCTACTTCAGCTCGCTGCAATCCCACCTAAAGCACGTGCTTTGCACCATACTCTTATCTACCTCTTCCCATGGCCGACGCTCTGCCGGTGCCAGTGGATCCCAGTATCCCCACCCTGGTGACTGTGCCCATCTGACCTTCCTCCCCACGTTACAGACTCCACCAGGCCCACCTGTCTCTTCTTCACTCCGCAGGCCAAATTCACTGCATCCCTCCCTTACCCCAGAAATCTTTGACTTTCCTCCATACTACCCGACTGTTGGCATTGATGTCAAGGACTTAAGTTTATATTAATAAAATAAAGAGCTTATCATTGTCCTGAGAGCGCCTATAGGCTTTACTTGCCCTGAGCAGCCTCACTGGGACCTTCACTCACATCTTCTGCCCATGGTCCAGGAGCAGCCCGAGACCCTCAGTTGTAGGTATAGACTTGTCTCTTGTCTTGTCTCTGGCCCTATTTTTTGGATGGGCCTTGGATCTACAACGTAGATAGCTTATGTCCCATCTCCTGGACACACCTACGGCCTGATGCCGTAGCCTTGTTTCCAGCCCTGTCTCTGCCCACCTCCTGCTGCTCCTGGCAGGACTCCCTGGGTGGACCCGGGACCTAGGCCATCCCCGCTCCTTGCGCCTGGGAGTGCAGGAGCACCCTGTTACCAGCACCCACCTCAGGACCCAGTTTCACTCAGAATGAGTTTTCTTGGCTAATTACAGCGAACCCTTTCTCGTATTTGCTGCATGAAAGGTCATACCGATAACGGGAACAAAAGCACCACCAGCAAGAGCAGAAAGTGCCCAAACCCTTCATTTTGGACTAGAACAACAAAATTAACATCCTGGACACCAACAGTTAACGATGTGAAGGACCACACTGGCGCCTGCTGATGCGAATGCAGCAAGGGAGCTGGAGACTCTCCCTGCTGCTTTTTCTTCCGCAGCCTTTTCACATCTCGTTAAGCGAGGTTTCACAGATAGCTTCCAGACGAGCTACTGGGGCTCCTGCGAGATATCAGTGTCCTCCACAAACTTCTCAAAGTCTCCCGCTGATGCAATTAGCTCTTCTGAGGTTCTGCAAGCCTCTGCTTCCCATCCAGCTTGTGCTTTCATTTGAGCACTGCTCTAAACTGTAGCATGGAGACACTTGACCCAACTTTCAGCCAGCTGGAATGGGTACCAGCAGCACTCAGAAGAGCTACAGAGACTAAATTAGCCCATGCTGGGCTCCACACAGCCACGCTCGGCTCCTCTGACGGTCAGGTTAACTCCTGCAAAGCCAACTAGAGCATCCCTCTGCAACATCATGCTCTGCGGCACTGACGTGCTGATGGGGCCCTATTTTAGTCTGAGTACTCAATTTCTTGTTCTGTGTGTTATTTTACGGTGGGAATAGCATGGAAGGGAATATTATGGGCAAAGTTTATCATCAATAAAAAAATCTGCTCATTTTCTTCAGTCTTATTTTCCCCTTTCTGTGCAGAGAGTCATGGAGCAGATATTATACTTGGGCTTTGTGATCACCTTAAATTGATCTAAGATATATCAAGCCTTCCGCAGGCTTAGTTTTCTGGTGCACCTCACTCCACAGGCAGTGACCGCTAGCGCGAGGAAAAGGGACGTGGTGGGAACGTGTGGCCAGGAGTGAACGGGGACGTTCAGGGCCAGTCTCTGGCACAAACGCAGCCATACGCTCACTTAGGGTGACTCTATAACTGCATCCTAAATGATCCGTGCTTGCCTAGAGGATACGCACGGCCAAACCTTCACCCCTGTCTTGTCTGTCGAAGGTGTGAAGGTGGCACTAGAAATCCCACCTGCGTGGGATCTTTCAGACACTCAGCTTGCACTCCCTCGTGATTTCACCATTTAAGCAACCACTGACTAATCACAAAACCTGCCAAGCTACGGAAAGGCTGCACTTCTAATATAAACCAGCACAATATAACTGCTTAAAAAAAATGCATCAAAAGATGTTTTGCCTGGGAAAGACGCCGTCACAAGAAACCTATTTTTTATCCATTAGAAAGTATTCATAGACCTTAATGAACAACCTCACTAGTAAAAAAAGAAAGATACAGTACATTTAAAAAACTACTGCTAAAACCCTCCTTGATGATGCTCTATCACCACTAATACATCCACTAAAAAACCCCCGAACCCAGTTACATAATGTCTGGAGAGCAGCACAATACAGCCTTAGAAAATAAAGCAAAAAACCTGAAAAATCAATTTGCTGCAGCCCAAGGAGAAGCTAAAAACTTTGGAGAAGCACTGAAAAAGCCAAAAGAGATTTCACGCTCCACCTACACCGAGCCTAGATAAGCAGGGGAAAGTCCTTTCAAGGCAGCATTTACAGTCTTCCTTCAGTAACCGCAATACAAAATAAATCACAACTTAAAACAAATATAACCCCAAAGTTGCTGATACTCCAGGCAGTCCTATCCAACTCGTCACAGTAACTTCTTTGCAGATTTGAAAATCATTCCAGAATTGAGTTTGTGGAAAAATGGGCCATCGCCCTGGATGGCGACGCAGAATATTTCATTGCTTTTCCACTGGCGAAGCAGCTGCGCAGCGCACATCTTCATTTGCATGGTATTTTACATTTATGTGGTTAATGCTAATTACTGCGGAGGTGGATGTATTTATTTTTCTAAATCTATTTCAGTAGGAAATGATTGGCCATGTCTGAAAGCGGAATTGCACTAGAAATCCGTATAGCGCTTTGCGGCTGGTACCGACCCTCCACTCGTCCTAGAGAATTTGTGCTCACATCCTATAAAAGCAGAGGACATGACACCTAAGCACTCACCAATGCACAGAAAGAATAATGTGTTGGGCTTTCTTACATCTTATATTAACTCAGGGATGGCTGCCTTTGCCTTCAGGAAATATCCTGAACTCCAGCTGGTTTTGGGATTTTTTTTGGTGTCTGTAGAAACCTGTACTTCTATATTATAACTACGCCATAAATGAATTTACATTCTAGTTTTCACAGTTGCTTAGTTGAGGTGAGAGAGATTGGCCCGCTGCCTTCAAATATTCCCTTTTACCATTCTTCTTCATGCTAAAGGTTTTGTATGGCATACAGTGATTTTTATTTTATTTTTTATCTTGCAATCTTCTGGTGGGAAAGTTCCATGATTTTCAAAGCTAAAATCTTTCATTTAATTTTGGGATCACTTTCTCTCTCTTTGCTATATTAAGGATGGCAATATACTGACTTCACTGCCAAGAAAAGCAGATATATCCCTTTTTTTGGTCCCCATTAGCACACAGAACCGGACCGCGAACTCAAACTCTAAACCCCTTTGGCCTTCTGGGTCTGTGGAGTCAGGGCTGAACGCAGATTCCCACAGAGCTGGGCTTCCCGTGAGCTCTGGAGCTGGAGGGGAACGGGACCACCTCCTGGGGATCCTTGTTTCTGGTTCTGGACATCACCTGGAGCTGGTGGGAATTTCCTAAATCTCATGACAAAGTCCATTCTCCTGCTATTTCAGATACGCCACATAATATCTTTCACAAACTTACAGATTCAAATTAAAATCAGTTTTGTCAGTATAGCCGTTTGTGGTGGTGCATTTCCCCCCCCCCCTTTTCCTCTGGGCTACGATACGATCTCAGAACCTTCTGTTAAGCCTTAGCCATTGTGTACGAGTCGGGCGGTTAAGCGTCCCTGGGCCACACCAAGTGCTCTTGCGTGGCTAAGGTGGGGAACGACACTGACCGTACCAGGGGCACTGGCTACACGATCAAAGTAGGGAACAGAAACAAGAGATAATCCGTCATCTCTGATGGCTCTGAAGCATTCCCTACCTGGATCATAGCTAAAGGGGAACAATACCATCATTACCGTGAAACGGGACCATAATTACTATCCTGGACCACCTTGGATAGTAGCCAAAATGGTGAGTATTTCACGGGACTCGAGGGGAATTTTTAACAGGTATACCTCTGTAAATTAACTAACTCAAGGCCTTTCATTTAGCTTTGGTACCATATCTATATGCGCATATATATATATGTATTGATCGATCTAGATCTTTTTGTGCGCTTATCCGTACAGTTATAATCTGTAGTTATATATGTATTGATTGTTCTAGATCTTTTTGCGCGCTTATCTATATAGTTACTAACAAGTATAACCTGTAGTTAAGTTGTTTTAATCTTTGTAGTATTTGTAGCAACTTGACTAATTCTTTGTGCAGCTGTCAAATCAATCAATGTTTAAGCATTGTAAGACTCTAAGTTGCTGCCAAAACCCTTAACCCTTTAGTCATAAACCGTTGCCCAGGTCTGAGACTAAGGGTAGATCCAGCCACACCTAGGCTCCTTTTTGAGAAGGAGTTTAGAAAACAAAGGGGTCTACTCTGAACCTCGTGACCCAACGGGAGGTCCTTCCTATCCCTTTCTGTATTAGACATAAACCGTTGTCCAAGTCTGAGTCTAAGATTGGGTCCAGTCGGATCTCTTCCGAACCTCGTGACTCAACAGGAGGGTCCCCCTTTTACTCTTAATCTCTCTACAAATCATTCCAACACAATTCTAATATGATTTTCCCCTGTGTAAACTTAATCCATGTAATAAGTAACAGAGTGAACCTTGCCATCAAATTCTGTTAAGTCACGTTTCTATACATTTCTGTTAAAATCACCCTTTACCAATACCTTTGCCAGTGATTCTTTACGCGGCCTTAAAACCACCCATTCGTGACACCGTTGAAGACACTTCCAGAACTCACTTCTCGTACAGTTAGGCACCTTCTTCTGTTTCCCAGTCTACATTACCCACAGCAAGCTTAAATCTAATTGTTCCTGGACTAAAACCATTCTCAAGTTAAAATAATTATTTTCTTCTCCTTGATATATTTATACACAAATCTCCAAAACCTTCTCAGATTTTACTTTACCGAGTTAAACTAACTGAGCTCTCCTAACTTTTTGTTTTAAGCTCTCTTGGCTTCTCTGTGCCTGGACCAGGGGGAATTCACCCTCTGCAAACATAAGTGTCCTCAGTGGTTTGGAATACTCCAGGTTAGACCTCACCGAGGTGCTGTACGATGGTACAAATACTGTCCTGCTCCCACGGAGCGCACCTCTCAAGGTCTCCCAGAACTCCATCTCATGCGGTTTAATTTCTGCGTCTGCACGTGGTGCCACATACAACCGCGTGTTCAAGTCCAGACAGATGATACCTGCTGTGGTTCCCTTGTCCAAAAATAGGGTTCTCCTGCACAGAGACAAGGCGCAGCATTTTCCTTCAAGCCTTTGCAAAAAATTTGGAAGGAAAGGATATTAAAGACTGTATAACATTGCTGTTTTCCAGCTTGTAGCTGCCTGAATGGCCCCACTGCTTCTGAGGCCTCTTGTTCTTCCCACTTAGGACGGCACTCGTGACTTGCTAGATTCACACGTCCAGTTTCGGAAACTAGACTGATCTCAGCTTGGGGATGGAGAAAATGACGTCCCCTAAGTCCGAATCTACTTTCCTTTTAAAGCTTTGATTAGCTTTTATTAGCAATAATTTCTACGCTTCACCTTCACCTTGGCCTACAGTCAGAGCATGGCCAGCTATAACAACCACCTCCCCTCCAGCGCCTACTCTTGATTTAGTAAAAAAAATAAAATAATCAAGGTTTTACTTGATAAAACCAAACAAGAATCTCTTAGTTACTAGGCCTGATCCCACTTCAGTCACAAGACAGTTTAATGAAGAAAACAAAAGCTGGTTGTGCTTGGAGGAGCAGAGGGAACCAGAGGAGCTCCAGAGGTCCCTTCTGACCCCGTGCTCCCAAGGTGAGGACAAGACATACAGTATTTTGGAAAACATCAATTTAAGTTTTACACCAAACATCTGGTTTACAGTCTTTAAAGTTAAAGAAATTAGATTAGAAAAGATAAAATTACAAGTACCAGAGTAACCAGCAACACTCTATTGAAAATCATAGAATCATAGAATCATTA